>NC_136491.1:63989280-64201780 GCF_053919585.1 Euprymna scolopes
TTTTTCTGATTTGTACCCTGAGCAGCTATTTTTCCAACTCAAAACCAACTATTTTGGCAAGGTTTTTGATTTCTTCATAAGAAATCACAGGATCAACATCGACTATCTATTCGTTGTAAGAATTTTTGTGGTTGTCGATGTATAGGTTTACAATTAGTCAACTGTGTCAAAAAATTTCTTATCTTATGTTGCCGGGCATACTTGTGCTTGGCTGTTGGGGTCTTTATTTTGTTAAGCTGACATATAAGAAATCTCTGAATCACATTTTCACTAAATATGTGTGTAGACTGTTTTGCAATTTTTTCAGGATAAGTTGCTTGTCAATTATAAAGTTTAATTAAAGTACCGCAATATTCCAATTTTGCATTGCAAAAAAATAGATATTTTAAAAATACACACACGTAAATTTTCCAATCTTTAAACTCCTTTCCAATTAAAAAAAAAAAAACATTTATGTGCGGGGTTTGAACTTACAGACCACATCATGCAAAATAAACAAAAAAAAAAAACCCAAAAAAACACACACTATCAATTTACCAACAGTAGAATATTCATGACCAGTTGTTATATCATTGTTGCTAAGCGACGACAAGAAAAAAATAAATTTACCAATGATAAATGAAACGGTTTGGATTATCGATTATTGGTAATTATGATGGGTATTCTGAGACAAACCTTAACTAAGATCACTCCCAGACTTATACATAAAAGTTTTGTAAATTTTAAAGAAAATCTGTTCGGCCGTTTCGGAGTCTATAAAGAATGAACCAACACACACACACATGCACATATATAGATAAAGTGGCATTTATATAATTGTAGATAATTCAGAAATTATACAAAAAATATACCATGATGCCAATACCAAACAATTAAAATTCTTAAAACTATTTACATTCAAATTAGACATCCACAATAATTATTATTATTGAAACTTGTCACAAAATTATAAACTTCCTAGCATGTAAATATATATTAACAAACTCTTACCATTAAATGCATCATTTTGAATTTTGCATGTGCTTTGAATATAATGACTATAAAGGCTTATTTTTAAATAACAAATTACTACCATAAAAAATATGAGATAAAGACATAATTGTAAATATTAAAAAAACAACAATAAAAACATAATTGTAAATATTAAAAAAACACAACAATAAAAGCATAATTGTAAATATTACAAAAAACAACAATAAAAGCATAATTGTAAATATTAAAAACACAACAATAAAAACATAATTGTAAATATTAAAAAAACACAACAATAAAAGAATAATTAAAAATATTAAAAAACATAACAATAAAAACATAATTGTAAATATTAAAAACACAACAATAAAAAACATAATTGTATATATTAAAAAAACACAATAAAAACATAACTGTAAATATTAAAAACACAACAATAAAAGCATAATTGTAGATATTAAAAAACACAACAATAAAAGCATAATTGTAAATATTAAAAAACACAACTATAAAGACATTATTGTAAATATTAAAAAACACAACAATAAAAGCATAATTGTATATATTAAAAAGCACAACAATAAAAGCATAATTGTAAATATTAAAAAACACAACAATAAAAGCATAATTGTAAATATTAAAAAAACACAACAATAAAAGCATAATTGTAAATATTAAAAACACAACAATAAAAGCATAATTGTAAATATTAAAAACACAACAATAAAAACATAATTGTATATATTAAAAAACACAACAATAAAAACATAATTGTAAATATTAAAAAACACAACAATAAAAGCATAATTGTAAATATTTAAAAAACACAACAATAAAAACATAATTGTAAATATTAAAAAACACAACAATAAAAGCATCATTGTAAATATTAAAAACACAACAATAAAAGTATAATTGTAAATATTAAAAAAAAACACAACAATAAAAGCATAATTGTAAATATTAAAAAACACAACAATAAAAGCATAATTGTAAATATTAAAAAAACACAACAATAAAAGCATAATTTTAAATTTATTAAAAACACAACAATAAAAGTATAATTGTAAATATTAAAAAAACACAACAATAAAAGCATAATTGTAAATATTAAAAACACAACAATAAAAGTATAATTGTAAATTTATTAAAAACACAACAATAAAAGCATAATTTTAAATTTATTAAAAACACAACAATAAAAGCATAATTGTAAATTTATTAAAAACACAACAATAAAAGTATAATTGTGAATATTAAAAAAACACAACAATAAAAGCATAATTGTAAATATTAAAAACACAACAATAAAAGCATAATTGTAAATTTATTAAAAACACAACAATAAAAGTATAATTGTAAATATTAAAAAACACAACAATAAAAGCATAATTGTAAATATTAAAAACACAACAATAAGAGTATAATTGTAAATTTATTAAAAACACAACAATAAAAGCATAATAGAAAATTTATTAAAAACACAACAATAAAAGCATAATTGTAAATTTATTAAAAACACAACAATAAAAGTATAATTGTGAATATTAAAAAAACACAACAATAAAAGCATAATTGTAAATATTAAAAACACAACAATAAAAGTATAATTGTAAATTTATTAAAAACACAACAATAAAAGCATAATTGAAAATTTATTAAAAACACAACAATAAAAGCATAATTGTAAATTTATTAAAAACACAACAATAAAAGTATAATTGTAAATATTAAAAAAACACAACAATAAAAGCATAATTGTAAATATTAAAAAAAACACAACAATAAAAGCATAATTGTAAATATTAAAAAACACAACAATAAAAGCATAATTGTAAATTTATTAAAAACACAACAATAAAAGTATAATTGTAAATATTAAAAAAAACACAATAATAAAAGTCAAATTTTTAATATTAAAAACACAACAAAAGTATAATTGTAAATTTATTAAAAACACAACAATAAAAGCATAATTGTAAACTTATTAAAAACACAACAATAAAAGTATAATTGTAAATATTAAAAAAAACACAACAATAAAATCATAATTGTGAATATTAAAAAAACACAACAATAAAAGCATAATTGTAAATATTAAAAACACAACAATAACAGGATAATTGAAAATTTATTAAAAACACAACAATAAAAGCATAATTGTAAATTTATTAAAAACACAAAAATAAAAGTATAATTGTGAATATTAAAAAAACACAACAATAAAAACATAATTGTAAATTTATTAAAAACACAACAATAAAAGTATAATTGTAAATATTAAAAAAAAACACAACAATAAAAGCATAATTGTAAATATTAAAAACGCAACAATAGAAACATAATTGTAAATTTATTAAAAACACAACAATAAAAACATAATTGTAAATATTAAAAACACAACAATAAAAACATAATTGTAAATTTATTAAAAACACAACAATAAAAGCATAATTGTGAATATTAAAAAAAACACAACAATAAAAGCATAATTGTAAATATTAAAAACACAACAATAAAAGTATAATTGTAAATTTATTAAAAACACAACAATAAAAGCATAATTGTAAATTTATTAAAAACACAACAATAAAAGCATAATTGTAAATTTATTAAAAACACAACAATAAAAGTATAATTGTAAATATTAAAAAAAACACAACAATAAAAGCATAATTGTGAATATTAAAAAAACATAACAATAAAAGCATATTTGTTAATATTAAAAACACAACAATAAAAGTATAATTGTAAATATTAAAAAAACACAATAAAAGCATAATTGTAAATATTAAAAAAACACAACAATAAAAGCATAATTGTAAATATTAAAAAACACAACAATAAAAGCATAATTGTAAATTTATTAAAAACACAACAATAAAAGCATAATTGTAAATTTATTAAAAACACAACAATAAAAGCATAATTGTAAATATTAAAAAAAACACAACAATAAAAGCATAATTGTAAATATTAAAAAAAAACACAACAATAAAAGTATAATTGTAAATTTATTAAAAACACAACAATAAAAGCATAATTGTAAATTTATTAAAAACACAACAATAAAAGCATAATTGTAAATTTATTAAAAACACAACAATAAAAGTATAATTGTGAATATTAAAAAAACACAACAATAAAAGTATAATTGTAAATATTAAAAAAAACACAACAATAAAAGCATAATTGTAAATATTAAAAACGCAACAATAAAAACATAATTGTAAATTTATTAAAAACACAACAATAAAAACATAATTGTAAATATTAAAAACACAACAATAAAAACATAATTGTAAATATTAAAAAACACAACAATAAAAACATAATTGTAAATATTAAAAAACACAACAATAAAAACATAATTGTAAATATTAAAAAACACAACAATAAAAGCATAATCGTAAATATTAAAAAAACACAACAATAAAAGTATAATTGTAAATTTATTAAAAACACAACAATAAAAGCATAATTGTAAATATTAAAAGACACAACAATAAAAGCATAATTGTAAATATTAAAAAACACAACAATAAAAGCATAATTGTAAATATTAAAAAAACACAACAATAAAAGCATAATTGTAAATATTAAAAACACAACAATAAAAGCATTATTGTAAATGTTAAAAAACACAACAATAAAAGCATAATTGTAAATTTATTAAAAACACGACAATAAAAGCATAATTGTTAATATTAAAAAACACAACAATAAAAGCATAATTGTAAATATTAAAAAAACACAACAATAAAAGCATAATTGTAAATATTAAAAAACACAACAATAAAAGCATAATTGTAAATATTAAAAAACACAACAATAAAAGCATAATTGTAAATTTATTAAAAACACAACAATAAAAGCATAATTGTGAATTTATTAAAAACACAACAATAAAAACATAATTGTAAATATTAAAAAACACAACAATAAAAGCATAATTGTAAATATTTAAAAAACACAACAATAAAAACATAATTTTAAATATTAAAAAAACACAACAATAAAAACATAATTGTAAATATTAAAAAACACAACAATAAAAGCATAATTGTAAATATTTAAAAAACACAACAATAAAAACATAATTGTAAATATTAAAAAAACACAACAATAAAAGCATAATTGTAAATATTAAAAAACACAGCTATAAAGACATTATTGGTAACATAGCAAAACTAATCTTTCCTAATGAAAGTAGTTGTGAAAAAAGAAGAAAAATGGAGAAAAAAAACTATGGAACTCCAATTTAATTGAAATATTGAACACACTATTCAAAAAGTTTTAAAGTAAAAATCAAAAAATTATCTTTGAACAAAAATATTTACTTTGAGAACATTTGCCTAACGTTTTTTAGACATGTTTTATGTGATAAGATCAGAAAAACTCTTTATTCTTTTTGCAGTAACTTTTCATGCTTTTTCATCAGTACATATTTTTTTCTTAATGAGAGAATTGCAAAGATTTTCAATTGATATTTCAATATTTTTGCATTTGCCTTAGTTCTTTAAAGATTATGAGTGAAAGGCATACAAAAGTTATTGATATTTTTCGTAAAATCATTTACTGATCTTATTCATTGAAACAGTGAATATATAAAATAATAAAATATAAATTATTAAATAATAAATTATATATGTATATATATATATATATACACACACACACATTTATTATTTATTGTTTAAATTCCTTAAAGTTCACAAAAGTGTCTTACAGATGCAATCTAATATATATTTCTTAAAAAGATAAATCAGTGAAATGAAGAAAGAGAACAATTTTAATGTTGACAGTTTTGATTCGGCTTTTTCTTTGGTTTAGTTTGATTAGAGATAAATCTTTACCGAGAAAACCGTTTGAAAACATATTGTGAATTGATTGATTATCCAAAAAATGTGATGCCTATTTTAAAGGCAGAAATAATTGTATGAATGAAGATTTATTTTTTAAGTAAACCCATAACATTTATTTGGTTATTGTATGAGATTGGAATAAAAATATCCAGCAATATTTAGTAGTCATTTATCTCCTAAACTGATATCAACCCACAACTCTGATGTAAATATTATTTTGAAAATGTTTTATCATATCCTGAAGGTGTTTTCACACACAAAACCTGTTAAACACAAACTTCCATATTTTGTTATTTAAAAAAAACTATGTTAACATTAAGTTTAAATTAAGTTCCCGTTGGTGTATCTACCCTGCTTTAGTGAGAAAGAGGGAGAGTGGTGAATGTCCAATTGTATTATTTGACCAATGCTTTTCTGATATAGGCTCATGTACAAGGCATTGACCTGCCACATGAAAGAGGCGTATTGAAGGTAAAACAAAAACTAAGAACTATTTGCTTTGTTGGTGACAGTCTAGCTCCTTTTTTTTCTTCTTTTATTCTTGCCAACCCTTCTTTGCTTCTTGCGTGTTTGCTCTTCTTTTAAACTATAATCCTTTCCCACTGCATGGCTTCACTCATTGCATTCAAAATAAACAATCACACGACTGATACAGATTAAGTAAACATTTATGTAATTTATTCAAAATATAAAACTTGGCACAGCATAGATTTTGGGTCTATATTTTGTATACATTTTATTTTTAATATATGCCTAATATTAAAACAAGCAAACAAACACACACACACACACACGGGGGGGGGGTAAAAGAATAAGATTGATTCTTTAAGAGGAGACTTATTGGGATAATGTAAAGCTTAACAAATTACTTTGGAGCTTATATAGAATATCAAGAGGGAAGGGAGAAATATAGTGATCTATGTGATAGAGGATGAATATAACTTCTTTTATAAAATGAAGGTAGGTGCATACCATATGCCATGGTGAGTATAATCTATGTATGGCTATGCACATCTATACTATCGGGAAAAATATAGGAGAAATGATTGGAAGTGGATGTTTATTTAATCATATGTAGTTATGGGTTATAACTATCGCATAGATCATTATAGTTCTCACATGTCTCACCCACAACAGTTTCAATATATTAACTCTTCTCTCACACACAATTATTTCATTCCTAATGTAAATGTAGCTATGACTAGACGTCGCTTCCCTAATATGTTACCTAGCATCTTCTCTTCTCTTATGAGAAACATTAGGCTTTGAAATACCAGTTTTGAAATAAGTTTTACTTATTCGACATCCATATATATATATATATATATATATATATATATATATATATATATATATATATAGTTTCACTTCTGGCGGGAACTGGCAAATGTAATTACCATGTTTATAATAAGTCCGAGTACTTTCTAATGTTTCAGAATTCATCATCAGGGATAAATTAATCTAACTGGTTTTGAACAATTTATAAAGTTTTTTTTTTTTGTTTTTTTTAAATAATTAACCAATGGAAAAAAAAAGATAAATGATTAACCAATAAAGGAAAAAAAAAAGAAAAATACTTTATAAATTGTTCAAAACCAGTTAGATTAATTCATATCTGATGATGAATTCAGAAGGATTGGAAACTACTCGACTTATGATAAACATGGTGATTACATCAGCTAGTTCCCACCGGAAGTGAAGACTGTTATTCGGAAGTTGGAAAGGATCGAAAATAGAATTAATAGACAAAAAAACGTCTATTTTATTTAATGAAATATGCCATAGAGGAAAAATGTTGTCTATATATATATATATATATATATATATAAGTGATTAAATCCTATCGAATCATTGATATATATATATATATATATATATATATATATATATATATATATATAAAATTGATTGAATCCTATATATATATAAAATTGATTGAATCCTATATATATATATAATTGATTGAATCCTATATATATATATATATATATATATATATATATATATATATATATATATACACATAAGTGATTGAATCCTATCAAATCATTGATATATATATATATATCAATGATTCGATAGGATTCAATCACTATATATATATATATATATATATATATATATATATATATATATACATAAGTGATTGAATCCTATCAAATCATTGATATATATATATATATATATATATATATATCAATGATTCGATAGGATTCAATCACTGCAACTATTTATGTTTCTTTGATATTATGCATTCATTCATAAAATTTCAGACAGCCGCCTTGAGGTTTTCCCTCAAGATGCAACATGGAGCTGTCCTACTGTCACATGTATGACCTTCCCACATTCACACTTTCTACCTAGCCATTGACAACAATAGATATTAACACAATATATCCATCTGAATTGAGTTTGAATCCATTTTGAAAATGCGAGATGTCATGATGTAACACACTCAAATGCTCTTGCAGTTCGAGGAAGCATGGTCTGGCTAACATGCAGAACCTTGTGTGAACTGTTGGCTAGCTATTTGTTATTCTGCATATTGTTCAACTAGTTCTGAAAAGAATCAGAGAATCCCAGACTTGACTGAGTCTTTGACCTTGATGAGGAGTTTTTGAGGCTTACAAGTTAATAGTTAGCCTTTGTATGGGGTGTACTGAAGATCCTCATTCAGAGCTTTCTGCATAGCTATCACTCCCATTCCTTTGTATCTTGCCAAAGTCCACATTGCTCTGCCTATATTTGCCTACCTTTATTTGCAGTATTTTAACAAATTTTAATGTGTGGTCGCAGTCAGAATTCCTGCTAGCCATTGCTTACATATATCTGTCATAATCCTCCAATTAATATTTCACAGTATTCTATGGTATTCAAGAATCCGCAGTGGGTAAGCAGGTAATATAGCAATCCATATTGTATTAGCTAGAAATTGTACATGTGTGTTCTCATAACAATACAACATTGTCAGAGGTTGAATGCTGTCTGCATTGCCATTATCAATATTAATTTCTCCTAGCTAATCAATCAATTGAAATGTTTCTGTTTTATTAAGATTTTTCATCACCACTTTCACCTGAATTTATTTGGAGTAGTCAAGTTCAAATTCTAAAAACATTCTTCAAACTAAAACTATGTCCAATCTACACCTGTCTACGAATATTAGGGATACTCTCCCAACTCCTGAAATCTCAACTTCAGTTAAGAAAACTTGCTGAGACCTGGAAGAGTTGGAAAGATGAACTAAATCTTTTTTTTTTTTTTTTTTTTTTTTTTTTTTTTTTTTTTACATTATCAAAGCTCGGAAGCCACTCGGGGATAAGGGTTATTGCGTGTACAGTAATCAATGGAATAGTGTTGTAGTAATCATTAGTATTGGATATTTGATAAAGTGTCTTACTTAAGGGGGCAGTTTATCAGGAATTGTTTATGTTGTACATCCAAGTTGTAGTCAGGTGGGAAACAGACAAACGGAAGAGAGTTCCACAGGCGTGCAGTTCTAAGAAAGAATCTTTGTTCATGGAATCTACATTTTGATTTAGGCACAGATAAAGATAAATTATTTGATTGCTCAGAAAATTCAAGACCTCAATTTACTGAGATATATAAGACCAAACAGATGAGATGTTTACTCTACCTTGCTATTCACTTTAGTCGAAGACAAGTATTTGTTACACCATAGTTTGATGCATACTGTCAACCTTCAAAAATCTGACCATTCTGAAACACAAATTCCTCAGCAGCAAACAATCAAACAAAAAAATGAACGACTTTGTTACTTTGTCAACATGCCACAGTTAATTGAGGATGGATTTATTAATTAGATACATTCTCATTATTGGAACAAACGATCTCAGTCTCAGAGAATACCTATTGAGTGAGCATGATGTTACACTAGACTCAACAATCCAAATCAGTCAAACAGCAGAAAAGACAAGAAGGTAGGTCAGGAAATACAGAGGGGTATGATGCAAACATAGCATTTATCACAGAAACACAAAAGTGGAAAGCCTTCCTCTAACTGCAACATGCATAAATAGGACTCATCATGTGACAAGCAGCGACAGATCAACTCCTGCAAATTCTGTGCTGGTTCATACCCATTTGACAAAGCAGAAACTATTATTGCAAAAAAGCATTTTGTCAGCTGTTGCTATGTCTGAAGAACAGTCTGCTTATAGAAGCATACTACTCAAACTCAGATTCAGCCTCAGATATCTAACATTTTCCTTGGCATTATCATCACTAATGACCACAGTCAGGTAGTAACTACACTCTCCATCAATACTCTTTAATCTGTGGATAGTGAGTCTGTATATCAATGGCAACAGTGTTAATTTTAAACTTGATATAGAAACCGATATACTACCCAAAGCGATTTGCAACAAGCTGCATCAGCATCCAGTACCCTGTCCAACCTCCACTAGTTTCACTGCCTACAATGGTACAAACATTTTTATTATATAAATTTTTATCTATAAATTACAACACATTTTCCAGATTGGTGCAAATATTTCAGCTATCCACAAAAAATATGAAAACTGTTTGCGTGCATTCAAAACACTTATAAAAACACATCATGTAACAGTTGATTCTCCTGTCCCTCCTCTTTGCATTGCTAGACAAACTAAAGTCCAAACTTGACAGAATGACAAAAATGAAAATCATCAAGAAGTCAGGGAACCTACAGAACAGGTAAATTCACTTGTGATCTATGGCTTAATCATGAAAACAAAGTGAGACAGAGAGAATGTCCAAATCACTACTTGTAGCAGAATTAGCAATAACCGAAATAAGGGGAAATAGAGAGCTTACCTCGGATACGTCTGTTGTGTTTTGGCCTGAGCGGAAGAGAGAGAGTTCCAAGATGACGGCCATGGGTTTTTATTAGCATTTACCCCATGCAATTATCATAGAATCTGTCTGCTCTCGCGCGATTATGCAAATACATAATTCCCAGCCGCTATAAAGGCAGGTCACTGGAAAGCAGTCAGGGGGCATTCTGCAGATTGTGTGTAGGTGTTTCTGGCGATTGGATTGACGAACCATGTGTCTGCGAGAAGCGAGTTTTTTTTCTTTCTGTTTTTTGTTTGTCTTCTTTCTCCACAGTCATTACAGACAAGAAATCCCTCTCTTCTAGAGGTGGGTGATACTGACTATTTCCTATCTAGTTCCTGATTTTTTTTTTTTTTTTGCCTACTAGATTTTGCTTCAAGCTATTCCGGCACGACTATGGCGTAGGTGCAGATAAGCAGTGATATCATCAAGCCGTTCTCTGGCGAAGGAGAAGTTGTAGCGTGGCTGAAAAAAGTGAGACTTGTCGCACAACTTCAGCAGGTGGATGATGTAGCGAGTCTGCTACCTTTATATCTGGAAGGTGATGCACTGGAAATGGAGGAGGATGATCAAAAGAAGATAGACCAGATTGAGGCCCGATTAAAGGAGGCATTTACCGACAACGCATTTGCAGCATACAGAAAAATAACTATGGTTAGATGGGCTGGCGAATGTGTGGATGTTTATGCCAACAAAATCAGGAAGTTGGTTGGATTGGCTGGATTCACAGGAGATGGCTCAGAGAACCTCACAAAATTGACTTTCGTCACTGGGTTCCCTGACACCATCTTCATTGCTCTTCAACAGGTGCCGAACATCAAAGCCCTGACCATGGGGGAGCTAATGTCGAGGGCAAAAATTTTGACGACGACTGGGGAACAAAATGTGGTTGCGGCCACACGCTCACCCAACAACAACAGAGCCCAGAATATTCCTGTTAGTGTGATCTGTTTCAAGTGCAATATGAAAGGCCATCTTGCAAAGGACTGTCGAAAATGCAGAACACAGTGTTACCGTTGCGGTGAGAGTGGGCATTGGGCTCAGAACTGCTCGGAAAACGAGCAAGGGGAGGATGCATAAGCGCCAGTCTCCTTCCCCACCAAGATGCGAACACAACGCTCCCGATGATAAGCATCCATGTTGATGGGACGCGATGTTTGGCGCTTATTGATACAGGATGCTCTAGGACGATTTTACATACAGACCAGTGCCGGTCTTGGAGAAAAACAAATGTGAATGTCACAATGATTAGTGGAATGTCCCATGCGTGCTGCGGTGTTGGAGTGGTCTCTTTGTCCACTGATGAAGGTGTGTCTGCCAGAATCAATGTGTTGGTGGTGTGTGGCAAACCGCTGGGGTGTGACTTACTTCTAGGGATCGATGCCATAAAAGCTCTGGGAGGTGTCATTGTCAAGCCTACAGGATCAGTGCAGCTTGGTGGCAGGAAAAGTATTAAATGCGCAGCCATTTCTATTAATGAACCGGATTTACTGCCACCTTTGACCATCAAAACCAAATGTGGACCGCATCATGGAAGTGGTCTGAGGACCATCCCCCTGAAAGGCTACACAATCGAGTGTCAGAATACCCAGTAATGGCAGAAATCCGTGACGAATACACGCAGGAGCTCTGCACCCGGATAGATGATGGTTGGCTCGTGCCGTACTCAGAGGATAAATTGGGCCCCCCCCCCCCATCGCAAAGGCCTAATTCTCCTAATGGCTGTAATACAGCAGAACAAAGCCAAAGTGTTCCCGGTGATGGACTACCGGGAGCTAAATCATTACGTAGATGCATTTATGGCCAACGCAGATGTTTGTGCGGCTAAGTTGCGCAAATGGAGACAAAAAGGTGTTTACATGTCTCTACTGGACCTCAGGAGAGCATACCTACACTGTGGCCATACCAGACTGTGGAAATCGACGGGAAAAAATGCTGTCTGACCCATCTGGGGTTCAGTTTGAATGTGGCCCTCCCCCTGATAATGAGAGCAATTGTCAGCGAAGTATTATCTCAGGAAGAAGTTGTAAGCTGTGTAGCATCTGCTTACATTGATGACATTTTTGTCAACGAAGACGTGGTTCCCATGACCCATGTAAGAGAACACCTAGCGCAGTTCGGGTTGGAATGCAAGAACCCAGAGCGGTTGAAGGACGGTGCATGGGTGCTGGGATTGGCGGTCAGGATGGAACACAGTGAACTGCAGTGGAAGTGAGGAAATGCAATTCCAGAGGCTCCTAACATTGTTACGCGATGAACAATGTTTTCCCTGTGGGGTCGACTTGTCGGGCGTTTTCCGTTGTGCGGTTGGTTTTGTGTGGCTTGTGGGATACTCAGAAGGAGAGTAAGTTCATTAACGAAGGGCTGGGATGATGAAGCAAGGGACGCCTTACTGCATCATATGATGTTTGAAACCTTAGAATCTGCACAGCAGAACAATCCGGCCTGGGGAAATTGGTGTGTGGATGGCAAAGAGCTGAATGTATGGATCAATGCTAGCTCCCTAGCAATTGGTGCAGCCTTGGAGATGCATGAAACTGTGTTGGAAGATGCATGTTGGCTGCGACCTGCAGATGATTCTCAACATATCAATTTCGCTCTTCAGTGGCAGAGCAAGGTGCTACATATAAAGACAGATTCTGTTTGCGTATACCATTGGTCTCGGACACGCTAACTGGAAAGGCACGAGTATGCACCAAAGCAACAAGCGAGATGCTTATTAGGAGCCGACTAAGCACTCTCAAAGAGCTTGTGAAAGAGTACAGGCTGACAGTGGACATGACGCTGGTTCCATCAGCACGAAACATCGCTGACCGATTAACATGAGTACCACAGTGGTGGTTTGAGGCAATAAAAAAGAAAAACGGGCTTGATCCGGTGATAGGCACGGTTCACACAGACGAGCTGGATGAGAGTCAAATCATGACTATTCACAAAGGTAGTGGACATCCGGGAGGTGCGACGCACTACATACTTTGTCAGGAGAAGTTGCCCAACCATGACAAAAGCAACTGTTAAAACAGTCATACTGTGAGGAATGTTAGTCAATTGACCTACCGCCAGTCAGGTGGGAAAAGGGAAAGCTGGAAGTTAACGAGAATTGGCAGAGAATTGGAATGGATATCACGCATTATGACACCTTCCACTTTTTAACTCTAACAGACTGTGGCCCATCGCGTTTCTCCATTTGGAGGAAATTGGCAAGGCAGGACTTGGCAAGTATGATCCATCAGTTGGAAACAGTGTTCCTCGAGCGTGGCTCGCCACACGAAATCCTTTTAGACAATGACACGGCTTTCTGCAGCAACGCATTCCAAGCATTTGCAGATAAATGGGGAGTTCACTTGTGATTCCGTTGTGCGTACGCTCCCGCCAGGAATGACATAGTGGAGCAATGTCACCGTACAGTGAAACGAATAGCAGCTAGAATGCGTGGTCCCATACAGGAGGCTGTCTACTGGTACAACATCACACCAAGAGATGACACATCTCACTTCACTGCACCTGTCAACAGGATTTATCGATACAAAGTTTGAGTAAAGGAGACCAATCTCGCAACTGCGTCCGCAGATTCCAAGGACAGCTCTTACCAGGTTGGAGATCGCGTGTGGGTCAAAAGACCACAAAATCGATGTACCACAAGCTTCAAGGGTGAGGTGACCAACGTAATCAGCCCTCAATCGATTTTGGTGGACGGTGTGCCTCGCCACGTGAAAGATCTGTGCCCTCGCCATTATGTTGTTACATTGGAGGAAGAGGAAGACTCAGACAGTACAATGTCTTCCGAAAGGACAGAGAGTATGATGCAGGACGGTGGAGAGGATTTTGAGTGATATAATGCACATATTGAAGAAGCGTAAGAGGGACCACCCGTCTCGCCTTTACGAAGGAGTACCCGACAAAGACGAGTACTGCCCCCCTGCCCTCATTGTGAAATACCGCTTATGAAACAGACTGGTGGCAATAACGGTGGTAATGAGGAAGATGGCAAGGAGGAAGTGCTGCCTCCGGTTCTTCAAAGAAGTACCCGACAAAGATTACTGCCCCCCTGCTCCGTTTGTGATCATGAGATCAGGGGGGAGTGTAGCAGAATTGGCAGTAACCAAAATGAGAAATAGAGAGCTTACCTCGGATACATCTGTTGCGTTTCGGCCTGAGCGGAAGAGAGGGTTCCAAGATGGCATCCATGGGGTTTTATTAGCGTTTACCCCATGCAATTATCGTAGAATCTGTCTGCTCTCGCGCGATTATGCAAATACATAATTCCCAGCCGCTATAAAGGCAGGTCACTGGAAAGCAGTCAGGGGGCATCTTGCAGATTGTGTATAGGTGGTTCTGGCGATTGGATTGTGCTTTGCAACGAACCACGTGTCTGCGAGAAGCGAGTTTTTTTTTTCTTTCTGTTTTTTTTTTGTCTTCTTTCTCCACAGTCATTACAGACAAGAAATCCCTCTCTTCTGACTATTTCCTATCTGTGTTCCTGATTTTTTTTTTTGCCCACTACATTTTTCTTCAATGGGTCCCTGTTAATTAGGACAGCTCAAAATTCCTAACATTTAGCACTCCTTTGGACTGTTATGAATGTATTCATCTCCTATTTGTCATATACAGTATTATAGAAAGAATTAGAAAGATGCAGCCAGCATGGCATAATAGTGTGTACACTGATACTAGAAGGGCACCACAAATGACTTAGATTCGTTTTTGATTGCATATAACAGCATAGTCTTGAATTCAATGGATGTAAATGTGTCTTATTTGCCAAACAGTTCATTTACTTTGGGCACAAAATCACCCCAAAAGGACTCCAAACAGACCCTTCCAAGGCAAAAGCCATTATAAACCTTCTCAGCCCAAAGGACAAGAAGGACTTACAATGTTCCTCAGCATGATTAACTACTTATGCAAATTTCTACCCAAGTACTCAGAAGTCACAGCTCCATTGCATATATTACTTCAAAATGGTATGAAGTGGTTTGATCTGTTTAGACAGCTCTTAATGGTATAAATAACTTCTAATTAAGCAACACATTTTACAAATTTTCCACTCCTCACTTTTGACTAAAATTTTAGCAGATTCTAGCAATCTTAAGCCAAATGGAAATAATGATTGACACAGGAGAAAAGAATGACACATTTGGTAGCAGAGCATTGTTTCACGAACTTCCTGAAATTCTTATAGCTTCAAAAATATCTGCTCTACCTATTCTGGATTCACAAAAATATGATTCTTCAAGAAAGGAAATAAGGTTCTGGGAGATAGCCACTAGTGTTGAAAAGGCAAAAAGTTCCTCTACAGTGTTTTTGTCTTTAATTGGAAAAGCATAGAAAACAATTCTGGAGAGGGATCCAGACACATTTGACACACATGAAAAGATATTAATTATATGGACATTAGACAGTCTCTTCAAAACTGATATTAACTTGGCTGCCTTGGTGGTGTATGTTCATTACATGAAACTAAAAGATACTCCAATCTATGATTATCTAATTATCTGGTTGTCAAGTTGAGCGAATATGGGCTAACCTACCAGTTTTGACATACCAAACTCTAAAAAGTTTCCATCATTGATGACAAGGAAAGGATAATGAAAGCTATGATAGAAAATGTGACAATGAATGCCATATCAAAACATCTGCAGAAAATGAGATACAAATGTGTTTCTGATGGTTTCCACATTATAGAAAGACATGTTGCCTTCACGAATAGCAATGAATTTAAGAACAGTCGGAAGATGTCTCATTCTGGTGAACAAAAATAAGTCAGAAATGCTAACTACAAAAGGAGTAAATGCAATCAAGGGCAACCAAAATGTGTATAATAGGATAGTTTATCAATCCCGCAGTCAGAGAAAAAAAGGGACCAACCCACCTGGACCTGATGGCAGACTCTCTACATGTGTTTCTTGTGGTTCCATACATCATTGGATTAGAGACTGTCAACATACAGTATAAAAAACGAGATGTGCATGAAGCAAACTTTGTGCTTATGAACCAACTAGATTACGAAGTGGAAATGCTTGGGGAAACATTGAGAGGGCAGACTATTGATAATGTTGTGATCTGAAATCCTATCAAAGGTAAGCTAAGTTACTTTTCCATGATGAAACATCTTAAAAATTGGTACAAACCTGTTTTTGTGTAGCCTGTAGGCTCCTGTGCAATCAAAAAGAATAAAGAAAAGAATTACCACCTTTTATATATGCTTGTGATATTGTCATCTAATATGCAGATGAGATGCTTCCAGTTTGAAACAAAAGCCTGATTTTTCAGAGACTGGATTGATTTTAGAGTTGGATGTTGAAGTAACAATTTTTGATAGCAGAGCATCGAGTTTTGGAGTGATGAGTTTTAACAGTAGAGCATCAAGTTTTGAATAGCGAGTTTTTGGTAGCAGTGTGTCGAATTTTGAGTAGTGAATTTTGACAGCAGTGTGTCGAATTTAATCCTGGAAATTGTTACTTGAAGCAAAGCATTAAGACAATTTAAAATAAAACAGTTAACACTGGAATCAGGATTACTGAGATTGGGAAAGTATGTGATACCACCTTTCTCCATGGAGATGCACTGGTTCTCTACCTTGAGATGAGCAAAGAACACCAATTAGATGCAGAACAGATAGAAATGAGACTAGTAATAGCATTCGCCAAAGGACATTTTGAAGCATATGAAAAGCTAAAACGATTCAATGGTCAGGAGAGTCAGTTGATGTTTATACACAAAGATTGGCTGGACTAACAGAATAACTAGGGATATGGCTAAACTTGATTTCATTACCGGATTCCCAACAGTTACTTCACATAAAGAGAATGGATGCTAACAAACTAATACCAACTGCACAGCTTTTTAGTCAGCAAAAGAATTCAAGAGTGGCAGCAAGTGCACATAGCAATACACAGAGAAATAAGAATCAACAAGCATTCAGTGTTTCAGATGTTGAGGATCATACTTTATAAAATATTGCAAGGAGATACCTAGAGTAAGGTGCTATAATTGTGGAAAGTTTTGCCACATTGCAAAATATTGTCCACAGAGTCAAGAAAACAGGCAAAGAAGAGCTTCTGTACCAGTAGCTACCCCGGCAACAAAATAAAGGTATAGAACTGGCCGCTTCCGATAATAGAAGTGATAGTGAACACTATAGTAATGATTGCACTTATTGATACTGGGCAATATTAATGAATCACATCATTGATTGCTTTCATAATTGAAATGGATGTAATCAATGGGAAGTTTGACTCTAAAGAAAGCTGAGGTAAAGTTTGGAGATATATACTGTGACATAGCTGTCCATCAGCCAGATGTTTGTCAAATTAAGGATGAAGACTTTGAGGTAAATTTCGATAAAATGGGAATGGAAGGGAGAGCCTTCAATATTACAGAAGAGAGTAGCATATAAGAATTCCCTGAAAAGTGAGAAAATCTCAGAGTTTGAGAAGAAGGTGGAAAAAGGTGAATAGCAGAAGGCATTCTTTTACCATGTAAGGAAAAGGTGTGTTACCACTGATGGCAGTGTTCCAGGCTGCAAAAGGGAAAGTCAGGTCAGTATTAGACTTTTGTGAGTTGAACTGTTTTGTGGTGTATCATGCAGGGAGCAATATAATGGATATGTGTGATGAAAAGATAAGTGGAGACGATTGGTGGGAGGAACTGCGATTGTGGACCTTATGACTGCTTACTTGCAGCTACATGTGGTGAAGGAACTATCGCAGTATCAACTGGTCTGCCATGAAGGAAAACTTATTGCCTAACACGGCTTGGATTGAGACTGAATGCTGCACTGAAGATTATAGCAGCTGTTTTAAAAATAGTGTTGCAGAAAGGAAGCAAAACAAAAGAGGCCACTAATTCATATGTTGATGATATAATGGTGAATGTAACGAAGATACCAAGAAAAGCAGTTGTAGAACATTTGATAGCAAAATCGCCAGAATCTCTGGACAGAAGAACAACACTGGGCCCCTAGTGGGAGAGCTGATATTCAAATGAGGCAACGAGATCCCAGACATAAGAGGAGAAATTAGTTGATGGGAGTTATTTTCTATCTATGGCAAAGTGTAGGGACACTATCCACTTGTTGGATGGCTGCAACTAGCATGCAGTTATGTTAAAAGAAGAGCAGGTGGAGTAGACTGGGATGGCAGAGTTGATGGCAAAACTTTTAAAGTTATACAGGAGATTCTAGCTGATGTAGAAAAAAAGGACCCTCTTACTGGAGCTTAGCTGAAATAGGAATGGTGTGGTGCAATGCAATATTGCAACAGGCATGGTCGTGGAGATTGGCAGTTTACTGGCAGAAGATGCAGTATGGTTTGGGAAAAATATAACTAATCATATTAATGTGGCTGAATTAGATGTTATTCTGAAATACGTCAATTTAGCTATAAAATGTAGATTTAGAGAAATTGAAATAAGACTGATTCAGCCACAGTACTAAGTTGGGTGAACTCTACAGTGGAAGAGAGCGGAAGAATATAAACAAAAAGGTACTGAAGAAATCATTGTAATATGGAAATTAGTGATGCTTGGAGAGTTAGTATCTGAATTTGAACTACAAACAAAGGTAGCGTTTGTACCTTCAGAGAGAAACAATTAACATGAATAAAAATAACAGTGGTTAGTTGAGAAAGATGAGATCCTAGTATGCTGCCTTAGAATTGTTGAACTAGAAGAAATATATGGCATGTATCACATGGGAATGGAAAAAATATATTTGGTGCATAAAGTTGATCCACATATAAAATGGGAAGTGCAGAAGGTGGTTAAGAATTGCATCTGACACTTATTAATTGATCCTGCCCCAAAATATACATAACCTTGCAGAATTGGGACTTTGAAGAATTGGACAAGATTAGCTATAGACATAACACACTATCATGGAGGAGCATACTTATCAATGTTGGCTGCAGATCTGGATGATTGGCAATATAGAGGGAGTTACATGCAGAATTGGCATCCGTAGTTGTAGAGGAATTGGAAAAGGTGATGCTTGAAGGAGGTCCAGTAAATGAGGTGATAATGGATAATTGCACTGATTTTCATTCAGAAGTTCTCCAGATGATCTTTAAAAAATGGAAGATAAGAAACTATTACAGAGCAGCCTATGAGGAAATGGAATAGTAGAAGCGACATCATCAAACGTTGAAAGTGAAAGCTGAGAGAGGAAGAATATCACCTGAAAAAGAGACCACATTCTGATACAACATGACTCCCAAGGTTGGACAGAGAGTGGACACAGTGCCATATAGATCAGTTTTTAATTATGAATGGAGGCACTCAAGAGATCCATCCTCATAAAACGACTAATAATAATCAATCCAGAATCCAAATAAGAGAAGAGGTTTGGGTGAAACCACTGAACATGAAATGTATTACGCAATGGGGGAGAGGAGTGATTACGGGGGTGCAATCTACTAACAATTTGAGTATAGATGGAATGCCATGGCATATTTTAGATTTAAGGTGCATGGTCCATGTAGACGATGAAGATGTAAATGCTGCACTAGAGCCAATCTGGGCATGGGATTATGTAATGTGAAATGATCTTGTGTGTCTAAAATGTAAAAGAATAAATTAACCGCAAGCATTGCATCTGTTTTGACTGTCAGGTGAAATAAAAATAAATGAGAAACTTAAGGTTGTGGATTTGTTATATAAATGTGACATTAATTTGCATATGTGGAAGAAAAGAGATTATAAAAAGACTGATTTAGAAAGGACATGAGGTCGAGTTTTTGACAGCTGAGAGTAAGCAGAGATAGTAACAGTTTGTGGTGTAGATTGAATTAAGAGGAGTACGAAATGAGGAGTTGGTGTAAAGAAGTTCAGATATTTCTTTTTATATCAGATGATATATATTCAGTAATCAGTCTACATCTTTGGAGAGAATCTGTACAGGTGAAATTGTGCTGCTAGAAAAGCCTATATTTGAAAGAAAAGCCTATATTTGAAAGAAAAGCCTATATATGAAAGAAAAGCCTATATTTGAAAGAAAAGCCTATATTTGAAAGAAAAGCCTATATTTGAAAGAAAAGCCTATATTTGAAAGAAAAGCCTATATTTGAAAGAAAAGCCTATATTTGAAAGAAAAGCCTATATTTGAAAGAAAAGCCTATATTTGAAAGAAAAGCCTATATATGAAAGAAAAGCCTATATATGTACAAATATGCAGAGTTTTGAGGCACCGAATCAGGCCTGGAAATCGAAAATAATAAGTCTGTCAGACAGATAAGATCTGGTACAATTTGAAGTTAAACAAGTCTTGATCAAACATGAAAGTGACTACATAAGGGTCCATCCCTGTCAAATAATGCATGATTCATCATAGTCAGTGAACAACTGGTGCGGAGGATTTTGATAGTGTTGATGAAAACAAAGATAACAATGTAGATTTGCATGATAATAATAAACCATGGATGGAAGAGGAAGAGAACTTGACACAAGATGAAAGGTTCAATGGAAATGATGTAATTACAGAGAAGGTTGTTAAGCTCATTAATCTGTTCAAAACAGGACAGATAGTAGATTATAAACTGTTAAATCCAAATAATTTAAAAAATAATCAGGTGCCTTTATTATTTAAATGTTGCTCAAAATAACAGTAGAGCTTTATACCTTGACTTTCAAAATGCTGTTTCTTTGTGGGAACTTACCCTGAGCCAGATACTGAGAAATCAACATGCTCAAAAGAGACTCTTTATTATCTACATTCGATAATTGTGTTGAGAAGGCAAAATAAAAAGAATTGTCAAACTGGATCAAAAACAGGAGCTACACGCAAGTCAAAATAAGATAAATATGTTAAAAATATCAAGTTCCTTAAGAGGATCCAGTCAACTACAGATTGCTATCACTCATCTTTTATTTGCAAAGTTTTGACCCTTTTAAAGTCAGTCATGATGGCTCATCTCCTGATTATAACATTAATCTATTTCGGAACAGCTTCATACCAAAGAGATCCTGCTTAACCAATCTCTCGATTATAAAATAATGGGTCATTTAAATCATGGAGGCTGATGATGCAGGTGAAGTTTTCCTTCACTTTTTTAAGTTAATTTAGTGAATTATAGACTTTTGCTCTTAAAGCTCCAAACTCTTAACCACAGAAGAAATGGAGCCATCTTTCCAAACAGTTCAAGGCAGCATTAGATGAAGCATGACTGCTGATCTTTGAATGATGACACCTGTACATAACCCTCTTTCATAATTTGCTTTTACATAGCTTTAGCCCTGTTAATCTATTCTCAATACATTGAATTGAATATATATATATATATGTATATATATATATATATATATATATGCATAATGTATAAATATGTTTATGACAACTAAGCTACACAAGTCTTATTTTGATACTACTGTTATATTTGTTGTTATCTCGTTTGAATAAGACACAACACAAATACTAATTTGAAGGATTATTTTATTTTCTGTTAACATTGCGAACATGGTAAGATGACATGAGTATAGCAGTCCTCAAAACACGTGTGTACTGGACGTCGACTCAGTGAACTCTGCCTCGTTCTCGTTGAAAAGGCACCAGTGTGCTCTACTTGGATGGTAGCAGCAGGTTGGTAGGGGAGGAGTCAGTAAGCAGAGTGACTAGGTGTAAGGAAGGGTTAAGGAGTGAGAATTGTCTTTTACACTGTAGGGAAGAGGAAGGTTTAATATAGTGCTGAAGAGGATGGTAGTAGTAGTTTTGGTTTTGTGACCTAAATCTTTGGTCCGTACAGAGAGGTACCCTGCCAGTAGACACAGTGAAGATGAAGAAAAAAGAGCAAAAGGAAAATAAAGACAGATATTCCTCCTGCCACCAACCACACCTGCTCTTTGTGCAGCAGGGATTGTCACTTCCACATTGGATTCAGCTATCACGGTTCATGCTGCAGTACTACAAGCTCTTGGGAATAATCGCCATAGTTAGTGAGACAGTCTACTCTCCCTCTCTTTCTCTCTCTTTCTCTCTCTCTCTCTCACTGTATATATATATATATATATATATATATATATATATATATATATATATATATATATATATATATTGTTTTTTAAAATATAATTATCCACTGACATATGTTTCGTTAGCTACGACTCATCAGAGTGGCTGAATCTCGCTACTTTCAGCCACTCTGATGAGTCGTAGATGATGAAACACGTGACAGATGATAATTATTTAAAAAAAAATATATATATATATATATATATATATATATATATATGCCACTCCCTATATGGGGATACCAAGTTGAATAAAGGGAAAATAATTCCCAACTCGCATTTAGGTCAAAAATGCACTTTCATAAATAATTGAATTCATTCAAAACGTATCGCAAAAACAAATAACACACACACACACACACACACACCCATATATATATAAATAGAAAAAGCAGATGGATCAAAACACCACAGTGAGATTTTTAATATTTTATCTTCATTATCAAAAGACTTCCTCAGAAATAAATGAAAAAGTGCCTGAAGCGCTATACTGGTACAACGTCACCTCTAAGGACGATGTCTCGCCCTCTACCGCGCCTACTGAGGCGCTGCACCGGTACCATGTCAGGGTGAAAGGGTTAGAGGCCAGCTCTCTACCCGAGTCAGAGGCGACACGAGATAGTATCAAAGTGGGAGACGTCGTCTGGGTTAAGAACCCCTGCAGCAAATGCACCACGCGCTATGGAACCGGGCATGTTACCGAGGTGATCAGCCCGCAAGCCGTGCGGATTGATGGGGTGCCCCGACACATCAGGGACCTGCGATCAGCATCACAGGCGCAGCCGCCTCTTGGTGATGAAAGTGAAATGAGTTCCACGACCAGTGAACCATCATTCTGGTATACGCCGGCTTCATCGGACGACGACAGCACTGAAATCAGCAGCCTTCGGTTCACTGATCCCCAGACCGCGGACGGGAGCTCAACTGAAGATGAGGCTCCCTGTCTGCCTCTCCGTAGAAGCACCCGAAGAAGGAGGTCGCCGCCTCCCTGCCCCCTCTGTGATAATGATATCAGCGGGGAGTATGGCAAAAGCTGTGAAAATGAGGGCTTACCGTTCAAACGACCTAGGTGTGCGTGTGTGCTTTGTCATCGCTGCGAAGCTAGGATAAGAAAAGAATTCCAAGATGGCGCCGACAGTGTTTTGTAATGGTATGATCTTGGAAACTCTCGCAAAATCTCGTGCATATATGCAAATCAGTTGGTCTTCGACAACTATAAATTCAGGTCGTTTTGGAAGGCAAGGAGGGAGGAAAGAACGGCCGGTTGGTAATTGTGTACGCTGGATCGTGTTGGTGGCGTGTCACCATGTCTGTGTGTGTACTGATCAAACCGCTTTCCTGTTCCTTGCACATTGGACTTTGAATTGGTTTACATTGGACTTGCACATTGGACTTTGAATTTATTTAGATTGGACTTCAACTTCAGTCTCAGTACATCTATTACGTTGGAAGCAATGGAAAAAGTGATTTCTATGCGCAATGGCACCAGCACATTCTGGAGAGAAACACGGCTGGCTGTTAGGTTTTTGCTGGAACTTTTTCGAGAGTATGAAACGGTCTATACCTACAATTAACCATTCTGTCAGGTCTGATACTATAGAGGACACATCCTTTTTAAACATTGAATGCAGAGGTAGATCTGATATAAATGTGCGGAAGCTATCCCAGTCAGCCATAGAGTATCGATATACTGTACGATGGATAGGTACATTTGGGGATTTATTACATTTGATTTTTATCTTAACTGATACAACAGAGTGGTCGGAAGATCCAAGTGGAGACAGAACGGAAGCTGAACACAGTTCAGGGCAAGTTGTGAGAAAGAGGGCTAGGAGACTAGCATACTGGCCGTCAGAATCGGGAACACGGGTGGGTTCGTGAACAATCTAAGTGAGGTCATAAGCAATGGAGAAATCATGACAGAACTTCCCCTCATCATCGGTCTTGTTTGAGTGAGTTAACCATTCAACATTGTGAATATTAGTTGAAGGATAAGCAGATAGGACGTGGTCAATTTTCTTAGCTATGCTTTTAAAGACAGTAACTCCGCTGTTGTGGGGACGATAGAGAGTAAATATAAATGCAGTAGTTTGAGCTAGTGCAACCCGGAAGCACATATAGAGTAAGTTAGGATCTTCTCTGGAGATGTCCCTACCACATGGAAAGCTATCTTTAATATAGGCACATATTCCATGCCCATGGCGATCTTGGAGTCAGATTTGGAAGTTAAATTAGAGTATCCTTTAATTATGAACTCATCTAGGGGAATGATCTGTCCAATGCCAGTTTCACTTAAAAATAATATGTCTGGTTTAGTCTCCTGTAATTGGGTTTCAACCTCTGGAAGGTTAGAACGTAGACCCCTGATGTTAGAGAAGGAGACCTGGTAGTGGGGGGTCTACATTAGAAGTTAGAGATCCGGGTTTAATCGTGTGTTTTTTATTGAGACTTTTCATGATGGTGTTTTGGGATTTGTGGACTAGGTCGACAGACAGGCCTGAAGCAGGCCAGAGAGGGAAAGTAAGAGAGAAATAGAAATTAAGAATTTTTTTTTTTATAGCACATGAAAAGGTAAAGCCGTAACAATTACCCACTAATATGGCATTGAGAGGCCCCACCAGAAGCTACTGCATGGTCCAGAATCCATTCACCAAATGGCAATACAGCAGTCCCAGTACTTTGCACCTGCTGATAGGACAGCCTCCTTAGTCGTTAATCCAAGTTCGGGTCCCTGACTATCAACCCAGATAAAACGTTTACCTCCAGCACCCTTACTAGTGACATGGCTACAAGGATAGACATAGAAATAGAAAATTTCCAACATCCCTGGCGGCTGTTCATGCAAAAATACTGCCAACCTAGAAAATAGCTTTTTCTTCTCCCTTTGTCAGAAAAATCACTCATTAAAAATGAGGACTGAGGGACAAATAAAGAGAAGCGAGAGTAACGGGAGTTGCCGATAACACATTCACAATGTGCTTTCTTCTCTCCATTAAAAAAAAAAAAAAATTATTAAGTATTGTACTTAATAAGAGTCCAACTGGCGTGTTTAAAAGGGGGTTAAGTGAAAGATTCCCCTCTCACCAATTGAAAATGAAAACAATTGCAAAATCTGTTATGCTATTAACTTGGAAAATATAAACATTTATAGACAAGAAAAATCTATGGAAAAAAAATAAATAGATAAAATAAAAATAAATAAATAAAAATAAAATAAAACAAAAATATATATTCGAAAGGAACTTGCCAGATAGATTCGGTACATCTTTCCACAAGAAAACCATTTACACAATTAATAAAACAATGAAATAAAAATAAAGATTAAAAACTGAAATAAATATTAGCACTTGCATCTAGAAAAGAAATTACAAAATTCATAACTTAACTGCTATAGAAAGACGTCCTTTGCAGCTGCAAATAGGAATTGATTTTGCTTGAAATAAAAATGCAGGGTTTTCATTTACTAAAAATAAAATTAGATGTGGGGAATCATGAATAACGATCATAAATATTTCTAATATTAAATAAAAGATGATATAATAAAGTTATATATAACTTTATTATTTATATCGTCAGAACAATAAGGAAAAGTTAATTAGCTTCGAAATGTCATGGCCTAAAGAGGTTTTTCTAAATTTTTCCACTTAACTTTTCCTTATTGATGATATAATAAAGTTATCTATAACTTTTATTCCTCATTTTTCATTTAATATTATTGTTTGCTCTTCTTAATAGTGTTGAGCTTTTCTTATCTTGATAAGTTTTGCTAAAGATTTATTCTTTGATAACATAATTGTATTATCATAAATGTTTCTGATTTCTTGCTCTCGCAATCGATAATTTATTTTGAAACTTCAAGAATACTTTTATCTTAGCAGAAGGAAATATAATAATAAAAAAAGAATAATGTTTATGAAAAAGTTCTAAAGAAATTTATCTTCTCAAAAGTGTCACCATACTTGATGCCTAATAAAATTAACAGAATTAACTGCTTTAATTTTGTCCGACATCTTTATATTCTAATGAGGTTGATGATAATAATCATGGAGGTTTAATATGTGTAAGAAAATGTTTTGGACAAATCAATATTGCATATATCTGCTCGTTGAACTATGAAAAAAAAACTTCCGATATTTTTCTAATTGTTTCAAACTTATTTCATTTTAGTTTTATTTATACTTTTCTATAAATAATATCAACTTTATGATTAAAATAAACCTCAGGTAAATTAATAAAATACTAACTCTAACAATGTTTTCTTTGCGGCTTCTTTTATCTCTGGATGATTAATTTCTAACGGTTAACACATGATAAAAGTAATGAAAAAATATGATAGCTAATGTTGAAAGTTTGATAAAATGCTATTGAATGATTTACTCACTCACAAGACATTTCATGAGGTATTTGCATCTTTTAACAAATCTGCGAAGGAGTTTATATTAATACTATTGTGTGTGTGTGTGTGTGTGTGTGTGTGTAAGCTTTGAAAATACATATGGCCATTAAGCAACACAGAATTTTTCATGTTTCATCCTCATGAGGATTCGTCAGCATGGAATCGATGTTACTTTGTGTTTTTATATATTATATATTTTCAAAGCTTACTACCTAGCTCTATTTACATATTGAGCACTGTTGAAGCAAATACTAAAATTAGATACATAAAATTTTATGCTGATACATAAAATAATAATATATATCGATATATAAAAATAGGGTATCTCAAAAATGTACTCACACTTTAACTGTTATAAGCGTTATTTAGACAATAATGGTCATCAATTTGAACAGTTGCGAACATGATTCTTTAATTACATTTGTCTTCTGTATTTGAAACTATAATATTTCATTCAGTTGTTTTATTGTATCGTCATTCAAAGTTTGAGTACAGTTTTTGAAACACTATATATATCCAAATTTTATCCACACACATCCATGTATAGAGAATAAAGGCATGTATGGTACATACTGTGTAGACATATTTACATAGAGGTTATTTCACAATTGTTGAACAGCCTATCAGATACATATCAAGGAGCATACGTAGAATAATAGAATAAAATAATAAAGAATACAATTTTAAATTTTACAATCATTTAGCCTCAAGCATGAAATAAAATTGTCATTATCCAGATGTCCATTGTTCAGTCGACAGTATTGTTGAATGTTTTATAATTGAACCAAAAACAAGACAAAGTTATTATAATTGAAATGCCATATTTATTAAAGCTGAGCTCAGACTGGTCTATTCTAAGATGAACTTTGTGTGAGAGTCTATGCGCATAGGATATTGGAAAAGTTCATTTTATATATCATTTGAATGTTTCTGTGTGTGACAAAAAAAAAGGAACCATGTAGATTGGTAGTTTCATTGCTGAAACAAGCTCATAAGGTAAAGAGAAAGTTGCAAAAAAGATGTGGAGGTTGAATGAAGTATATTATGACGCATGAGTTTAGAGAGTAAGTGATGAAGCGATCAGCTACCAGATCCACAACAGAAAGAACAAAGGAAAATACTGTAGGATATATTGTTGGATGTAATAGACCAGACTTGTGGGGGTGGGACAAAATAGTCTTCAATGCATAGGGGAACATGTTGGTTGAATGAGAAAGTTATGAAGGTTATCAAAAAAAAAAAAAAAAAAGCAGAAGCTCAGTAAATATAAGATTTAGTGCATAAGGATGTGTATCTGGAGAGAAAGACGGAAGCTAAAAAAACCAATATGCAAAGCCAAGGATGAAGTTCAGAAAGTCAGGTTTCCATATATACTACAAAGGGATGACTAAACGAATGAAGTACTTAGGATAGATAAACAGATGGTAAAGACAAATATGGATATTGTTGGTGAGAAGTGCATTTGAAATAATAATGGAATATTAGCAACACATAAACAAGACAACACTGATGCTTGGAAATGTCATTATGAGAAAGTATTGAATAATGAGTTTACATAGAACCTTGAAAATCTCGAAGTCACACAAAAGTATCTGGTTCAGCTATAAAAATCAAGAAAGAAATGGTATAGGAAGCTGTGAGATTAAGAAAGGTAGGTCTGCAGGACCTGCCGAAATGTGAAACGGGTATTTATGAAGAATTGACAAATCAAATCATAAAAAGAAAAGGCAAAAAATTGAAAATTGAGAACAGTACAATTGTGAATCATTAAAAGGTAAAGAGGAAGCATTTGTTAGAGGTAATTACCAGGTTTTTAAACTCATAATTAACTTTAACAAGTACTTTATGGATCAAGTCCTGACAATAATTGAACAGCAAACAAGAAATCAGATGAAATGCTGTTTATTTTTATGCCTGAGAAAACTACCATTACTGTTATATTTATCCTGAGACAAATCAAGGAAAAGCTTTGGAGTGTCCAGAGATGCCTGGTGAACTTTACATAAATTGTTCACAAATGATTGGATGACGAAGGTTATTTAAGCACTGTACAGAAATGCTTAACGTCGTGTAAGAATTAATGGCACATTTAATGACAGCTTTAATGTTAAAATAGGAGTACTTCAGTGTCTGTATAAAATGTGTTGCTTTTCATTTGTGTCTTAGAAGCATTGTCCAGAGTTTCATACAGTTTATCTGGAAGAGATATTGTACACTGATCACTTAGTAATTTCCTGTGAAACATGGAAGATCTACTTGTCAAGTTAAAGACTTGGAAGAATACTATAGAAATAAAAGTCTGGGAGTAAATGTTAACAAGACCAAAATGTTGATTAGTAGTTGCAGTGTTAGAAAGCTCTTAATTTGTGTGCACGCCTTAAACAATCAAGACTAATGAGAATTGACATCTTGAGGAGGTATATAACTAGATGTTTGTTACCTTAGTGATACCATCAGTGGTGCAGGTGTGAGTGTGATTGTAAGAGTTAGAAGTGGATTGAGTAAGTTTATAAAACTTCTGTCATTTAGAGCATTACCTAATCAACAAAGAGAAGAGTCTATCCGGCATGTGTGATTATATATGGAAATGAAATCTGACCAGTGAGGCTTGAGGACATGCATTGGATAGACAGAAATTATGTGAGAATAGTACTATGAATGTTTTCTATGAGTCAAAGATAAGCTTAGTTTTGATGAGCTCATGGGAAGAGTAAATCTGGACAGTATAAAATGTGTGCAGAACAGGAGATATTGATAGTATGGCAATATTGAAAGAATAGATGGGAGTTCTTGGATCAGTAGATGTAGAATATTTAAGATAGCAGATCCAATTCACAGAGAAATGCTAAGGAAAACATGGAAGGAAGTGATAAAAATGGGCTTGAGAGAAAGAGACCAGGCCAAAGATAGGTTTGTTTGGAAGTCACTCTTAAAGCCATTCAGTGCATGCCAACATGGACAATGGACTTTAAACAAATCATGATGATAACGGCTACACCAATGATCACTGTCAGCATCATCATAATCATCGTTATCACTGTAGGCTAGTGCAATAGTTCAAATAAGGCAAATATGTGGAATAATATTTTGTCCTCTTGGCTTTATAGCCAGTTAGTATTCCTTAGTGTTTGTGAACTAAATGTTTAAAACACCCTGTGATATATATCAGAGTGTATAGTAAGGGAAGTAATGCTTTAAATGCTGCAATGATGTGTGGCCACTACTGAGAAGATTCAGGAACATGTTATAAACAACACTTTTTACTGAACATTGCACATCTTAAGTCTTTTGAGGCTTTTCTTGACTTTCATTTGTTCATTTTTTAGGTTAAATGGCTACAAATCCTAAAATATATTTTTTAAAAATGGTCTTCATAATTTCTGGTTTTTGATTTGTATCCAATAATTTTGTTTGAATTTCTGTAAAATATCCTATATAATCTATATATTCACATATACAAATATATTATTTAACATTCTTAATACTTGGCATCCAAAAATGTATTTGTGTATGAATATAATAACAATATCATTTCTTTATACATGTTTATGTGCAATTCACGTTATGACAAAATATTCAAATCTCCCCCACCCCACAAAATTATTTATGCCTTTTACAATTTAACCTGCTTTGCTGCCCCCCCCCTTTTTTTATCTGAACCAGTTGTGCTTCCTCGATTCAATAAACTGCACATCCAGAATATGCGGCTGCTTTTCTTTCAAATTTTTATTTCTCTCCCCTTAAACAAACAAAAATGACTTTTATTGGCATGTAGCTCGAAAGAAAATATCTTCTTTTTGATTAAATATATTCAAAGCACCAGGTATGGTTTGTTTTCCACCTTGTACATATTTTGTTCATAAAAAAAAATTGTATTTGCTTATTGTTTGGCGGATCAATAATTACAATTGTTCTCTCACAATTGATCTCTAAATATTGAACTAAAAAGATTCTGTTTATAATTTTGTGATGTTGCTTTTTAATCTATATTATTTGCTGAATGATATACAATATTGATCCACAGTAAAACGTTGTTATTTTCATTGTGAAATAGAAGAAATAACAGTATCCAAAGCTTATAAATAAAAAAAATTACAGAAATTTCTTGCTTTTAGACCTAACTTTTTAGTAGCTACTATTATATTAGCATTACACACTTTCAACGCATTGGATGAATGCAAATAATTATAAGGTACTGGATACACGTGGGTGGATAGAAAAATATTTCAGGTCTACATAATCAGATTGAGTAACACTTTCTTATATTCAAATCTTTAAGTCTGAAAAAAATATTTTCAAGATGCTAATTTGAGCACATCGTATCTTATCTACCATATAAATACATGATCCTTGCTAAAATAAGAATTGCATCATTTCTTTTAATGGTTTCAGCATCAAAAGTGAGCAATGTCTTAGTAAAATTAACTATAACATATTTCCAAAATGTTTCTTTTGGGTTATAATGTGTGTGTGTGTGTGTGTGTGTGTGTGTGTGTGTGTGGAAATATGCCTTTTCAATTATATTTCACCTTTTAGAAATACCAATCCTTTAATTTATGAAAAATTTAATTTATGGAAGCTCAAAGCATATAACAAATAAAAGACAAAAGCCTATATTCGAAATTTCAAGATATTGACTATCTTACAATTCCTTTAAGTATGTTGACATGAACAATTCTTGAACGCATGTGTTTCGTAGTGCGAAATCATTCATTTAATTATAATATCGATGAATATATTCTGCCCTTAACTCATCATCAGAAGAAACACCTATCAATTCATAAAAAGATAATAAATGAGTATAATTACAAAATCTGAAAATTGTGAGAAAAGTTGCAGTTACCTTTCATTTTTTTTTTCTTTTATTATGCCATGTTTGAATTTAAACTCCTGTATTTTTAATATACATTAATAAAATATTTAATTTAATATTTTATTAATCTATTATTCATGGTTAGTCTGTATATATTTACTTAGATAATATTGATAATTTAAAAATCTATGACATATATCTATACATTTATTTAATTTTTATACAAAACTAATCATTTAATATATTGATCTTATTTCGTTAATAACATTTCTTGATTAGACCTGAATTTTCTATACCTATAAAATGTCATTTTATTAATATTTTTATTAAATTTATTTCTAAATTAACTATAATGCTTTTATTGCCATTTAGTTAGTTTTAATTAATCATTCTTAACATTAATATAGGATTTTCCTTTTTAATATTTTTTATGTAATCTATTTATTATCCATTAAAGGACGGTAATATTTTTCCAAATTTAAGTGAGTTATTTCCTTTTATGCAGTCATTTTTTTTTTTTTTTTAGATTAGATGGGTTTTAACCGTATTTATAAAATTATGTAATTATCTAATTTTATTATGTTTAAATATTTATCATTTGTTTATTAATTCAATTTGTATTTTATTGATTATACTGTTGATTTAAATTTTATACACTTAAAATATTTCAATACAAATTAATTTTTATTTATATGAGTTTTTATCTAATTATAGTCTGAGTTACATTATAATTTTCCAATAAACGATTACCTGGTATGTCTATAGTTTTTCTTCCATAATTATATTTTCTCTAATCTATATATTACAGATACAATAAAAATAATAAAAAAATTGGGATATATTTGAATTTAATAAATTATTATTAAATTCAAATATATCCCAATTTTTTTATTATTTTTATTGTATCTGTAATATATTAAAATTAAATCCCATACTTTATTTATTTTAAATTTTTCATAAAATTAACATTAATAATAAAGTATTCAATATACTTTAAGCTATACTTTTGTATTATTATGTTTTGATACTATTGAAATATATTTCACTCCAAGCATTCATATATTCATTAATTAATTTGTATATTTTGTTCAATTTTATTTTAATTTTTATTTTGTTTTTTAATTTATTTCCATTATTATTATTAAAAAAAGGACTTTTAATCTTTTATTTTAATTTGAGCTATTATATATTTATAACCTTATTTGCTTAATATTTTATTTTATTAATAAATTACTACTCTTTTTATTTATTTCATTTATTTATTTTAATTTAATTATTTTGAAGGTCTAACCATAAAAATGTTATTATTTGCAACCTTGAATGCAACAGAATGCAGAACATAAACACAACATTATTCAGTATTAATCATTATTAGGAAGTTCATTGTTTGCAGTAGGGTTATATATATATATATATATATATATATATATATATATATATAATTGTAATTCTTATTTCATATATATGAAATAAGAATTACAATTAAGTTTACAAAGAAAATCCAAAATAGTAAACTTAAAATATATCATAAATATTAAAGATTTAATATTTTATTAATTCTAACCAGAAGTAAAAGTTCAATAAAACAAATAAGAAATAGAGCTTATAATAAGAACAAAGAATTAATAAAACATGTTAAAAACACTTTAACATATTTACTTTTCAAAAAGTATACACAAATTAAGTGGATTGGCTTTAATCTACAGAGTTTTGAAAGAAATACTTTCCTTCTCATCAAAGGGTAGGAATTAGCAAAATAAGTAAGTATGTAGTGAGACTGCAAGTAAGCCATAGAGCTTACTTGCTAAGGACAATCCACTTAATCTGTGTGTCCTTTTTGAAAATTAAATATATTTTTAACTCTTGTTAAAGTGTTTTTTAACATGTTTTATTAATTCTTTGTTCTTATATATATATATATATATATATATATATATATATATATATATATATATATATATATATTAATGAAAACAAAGGGATGTAGTGTTTACCTGATATACACAATGGTAAACTTTAAACTAATATAAATAACAGCATTTATATGTAGAAAATGCAATCCCAACCGCATTAAAAAAGCTCAATACACAATAGAGAGTAGAGCTTATTATAAAAGGATGAAAATTAAAACTGTAAGTTGAACTTTATAATCAAAATTTATTGTTCGACTGAATACTCCAAAAAACAATTTACAAAGTTCTTATTACGTGGAGTTTCAAAGAATGCTATTCTTGTTATTCTTCTCATTAGAGGACATAAAGAAATCAGCAAATTATATTTGCAGCAATGCTAGAATTTGTTAGTTAAGGCATTAAGTGAAACCGCAATTTATTGTAGTTATAAATTGCCAAATAAAAAAGTGAAAAAATGTTGGATATGTAAAAAAATATATATGACAACAAACCGCACATAATATTTCAGCTTGCATGAAAATCCTCTCAAATTAATCTGAAATGCAAAATAGTTCTTTAGAGAGAATGGATTCCAAAATAAGTCCAGCGTGACGAAGCATATAATCCAACTGGAAAATCTTTAAAACAGTTGAAATACTGAAAATTGCTTTTTTCGGGCGGTGCAGTAGTCCAAAGAGAAGTCTGTCCCCAGTCAAATGGGACCTAATAGTAAAAAGCGAGAAATCCAATATGAGAACCTTCATCATCAGATTAATTAGGAAAAGTGATTTCAAATTAAATTTTAAAGTAATCAAGTTTAGGCTAAACGGAAAAAAAAATCAGTCTGTGAAAGCTTGTATTACTCTGACCGGAAATTGTCTAGACAGAACGAAACGAATTTTTCTATAAAGTGTTAAATTCGATGTTATTATTAAAAAAAAATGTAGGAGTGAGGATTATAAAGTTTTAAGCGTTTCAGAATCATAGCTTATTAAGGCTGTTGAAAAGATAAAGATGACAAAATAATAATAATAATAATAATAATAATAATAATAATAATAATAATAAATGCAAAGTAATTCTAATAATAGTATAGTCAATGATCATAGGTAATAATAATAATAATAATAATAATAATATAGTAACAAATTTAGTAATAAGTATAAAAAATTTAGTAATAAGTATAAAAAATTTAGTAATAATGATGAATAAAAAAACGTAATAAAGATGGCAATAATAATAATATTTATAATAGCAGCAATAGTGATAATGACACGAATGATTATGTCAATCATATACCGATATTGATAAACGTAAATATATATATATATATATATATATATATATATATATATATATATATATATATATATATATATATATACACACATACTTACACATGTACACAAAACATACATACACGATTTTGATTGTAAAGTTCAACTTACAGTTTTAATTTTCTTTATATATATATATATATATATATATATATATATATATATATATATATATATATATATATATATATATATATATATATATAAAACAGGCCTTGTTTACCGGGGAGCTCTCAAACACAAAAAGAGGAACTACTAAAATAAGAAGAGCAATCTCAAATGCAATTACCACGTTTATTAACATGTAACAGAGGATGCATGATATAAACATTATAATAATTAATTCAGTATTAATCATTATCAGGAAGTTCACTTTTTGCAGTATGCATACATATATTTATATGTTAAAGATGTCTTCTGCACATTAATTGGACATTAGTCAACACATGTCCACTTGTGATTCGCTATCATTTGGAATCTGCCAAGACTCACAACTAGCTCAGGTTGTGTAACACATTGAATTCTTTTGAATCCATTTAGTCTGCACTTAACATTCTATTTCAAACTTCTCTAATCGACAGACAACCATTTATAGGACTGCAGTTAAATATCACACCTTTTTACTCATCAAAATATTATGGATGGACAGAATGCATAACAGACCAATTATGGATGGACAGTAAAAAAATAAAATAAAATGAATCTCTATTTATAACAGTGTCTGATCAGATATTGTGTGTGTATATGTGTTCGAATAAGTGTAAAATTAAAAAAATAAGAATCGATTAATAATTTTGTTACTTGAAATAGTTGATTAGAAAGACAAATGTAACAAATAAGTGTAAATATCAAAATTTTACATTCGACACAAGAGTCTTTATTACTATTTCTCTCGGTGAGCAAAATTAAATAGTATTTGATTGAATCTGACCCTTAATCCTCTTTGATCTCAGAGGACACCAATTTCGCAATATGAGTAACCACGAAGAAACTGATGCAACAAAAATAAGGATATGAATTTACAATTTATGATATTTTGACTTGTTCAAGTGCTGGTATTAGTTTCTTTGATTCTGCTTTGATTCACGGGGGACCGCATGAAGGTTTTCAGCATTTCAATTGAAAGTGGTGCAATAGTTCTAGTAAAACTCAAACACAATATGCCAAGCCAACATTTTCCCATTAAAGTAGGTACTCATGTATCATTATTGAAAGAAGTGGCTCTAAAAAACCTAGATCAATTTTGACACCTATTTCATAGAAAGATTTTCTAATTACGAATGTTATTATAATCATATTCTAAAATTTGAAAATACATGAAATCATCAACTCACAAAAGTTTGATATGTTGACAATAAATACTCTTTAAAGATTTTCAAGTGAGCCGATTTGAATATGTTGCCTAGTGTACAAGACCGCTGCCACACCAATAATTTTTTTACATGTTCAGTTATTCAGATGGATGCATTATAATTGAGACAGGTTTCATAGTTTTGTATATCACAACTGCCATCAACACCAACCTCCACTACCACCATTGAATATTGATCGTCTGTGACACTGCATGATTTTAAGCATATGTTTCATGTACTCAACTTGCTCCAGCTTGTCAGTTTAAAAATTAATAAAAATATAATTTCGATGATTGTTTCCTCCTTTGCTTGAAGCCTCCTACTTTTATTGACATCGTTTTACTTACACTTTCATGGATGAGAATCTGCTCAGTCATTCCCAGCATGCTTTATTCTGAGGTCTAAAAAGTAATTGGACTGGGCATGAAAGAGGGAGAAGTTATCATCTAACATGATATCTTTAGATTAGATCATCGTAATCTGGCTTTCTGAAATCATTGCATTTTTGCCACATATTTTTGTTTGCATCTCTTATAATGCACTTGCTGAGCATCCAGCAATGCCGGACTGTAATGATCTTCCTGTTCACTTGAACTTGTCCGATATGATTTTCTTCTTTCCACCCAGGCTCTTAGTGATAATTAAGGGACCAGTTTTCAAGGCATGAAAACCCCTAAGAGTCATTACAACATGGCATTCCAGAAGAATCTTTTGACATTTTTTGCTATGCCAGTCTCATTACTTTTAAGACCCAACTTGCATCTATTATTATTATTATTATTATTATTATTATTATTATTATTATTATTATTATTATTATTATTATTATTATAAAAAAGCTTTGGCAATAAACAAAATATTGTTTCATTCAATTATTTTTGACAATGTCATTTCCAATTATTTCTTTTTTAGATTTATAATATCTGGACATGAGTTTTACTAATTATTTCACAATAATAACCTTTTATCAATGTGTGATCAATATCATGTTATAAAGGATCTGTTTTAAAACTGCTCAAGGTATTCATATATATTGAATACATATGAAGGGTGAAGGAACTCAAACAGGTAGTTCTACTCCTACTTTGAATTTAGATATATTTTCACAATACACTGGTTGATAAATAAGACTAGACAAATTAATGTGTCTTGCTCAATTACTTAAAACCTGAAATAGAATTTTCCATTACAGTATTATCATTTTCTGTACATAAGTGCAAAGTGAACAGAAAATATCTTGAATTTAGAACTCGATTCATTGATTCTGTTTGTCTTCCTTTTAAATGTTCTGAAACATACATTTATAGAAATGAGAGGCACTTCTATGTAATAGTTCTATGTATTACTTCTATGTATTAGTTCTATGTAATAGTTCTATGTAATAGTTCTATGTATTAGTTGTATGTATTAGTTCTATGTATTAGTTGTATGTATTAGTTGTATGTATTAGTTGTATGTATTAGTTGTATGTAATAGTTGTATGTAATAGTTGTATGTAATAGTTGTATGTAATAGTTGTATGTAATAGTTCTATGTAATAGTTGTATGTAATAGTTCTATGTAATAGTTGTATGTAATAGTTCTATGTAATAGTTGTATGTAATAGTTGTATGTAATAGTTGTATGTAATAGTTGTATGTAATAGTTGTATGTAATAATTGTATGTAATAGTTGTATGTAATAGTTGTATGTAATAGTTGTATGTAATAGTTGTATGTAATAGTTGTATGTAATAGTTGTATGTAATAGTTGTATGTAATAGTTGTATGTAATAGTTGTATGTAATAGTTGTATGTAATAGTTGTATGTAATAGTTGTATGTAATAGTTCTATGTAATAGTTCTATGTATTAGTTCTATGTATTAGTTGTATGTATTAGTTCTATGTATTAGTTCTATGTATTAGTTCTATGTATTAGTTCTATGTATTAGTTCTATGTATTAGTTCTATGTAATAGTTCTATGTAATAGTTGTATGTAATAGTTGTATGTAATAGTTGTATGTAATAGTTCTATGTATTAGTTCTATGTATTAGTTCTATGTATTAGTTCTATGTATTAGTTGTATGTATTAGTTGTATGTATTAGTTCTATGTATTAGTTCTATGTAATAGTTGTATGTAATAGTTGTATGTAATAGTTGTATGTAATAGTTGTATGTAATAGTTGTATGTAATAGTTCTATGTAATAGTTCTATGTAATAGTTGTATGTAATAGTTCTATGTAATAGTTCTATGTAATAGTTGTATGTAATAGTTCTATGTAATAGTTCTATGTAATAGTTGTATGTAATAGTTGTATGTATTAGTTCTATGTATTAGTTCTATGTATTAGTTGTATGTATTAGTTGTATGTAATAGTTGTATGTAATAGTTGTATGTAATAGTTGTATGTAATAGTTGTATGTAATAGTTCTATGTAATAGTTCTATGTAATAGTTGTATGTAATAGTTGTATGTAATAGTTCTATGTAATAGTTGTATGTAATAGTTCTATGTAATAGTTGTATGTAATAGTTCTATGTAATAGTTCTATGTAATAGTTGTATGTAATAGTTGTATGTATTAGTTCTATGTAATAGTTGTATGTATTAGTTGTATGTATTAGTTGTATGTATTAGTTGTATGTATTAGTTCTATGTATTAGTTCTATGTATTAGTTCTATGTAATAGTTGTATGTAATAGTTGTATGTAATAGTTGTATGTAATAGTTGTATGTAATAGTTGTATGTAATAGTTGTATGTAATAGTTCTATGTAATAGTTCTATGTAATAGTTCTATGTAATAGTTGTATGTAATAGTTGTATGTAATAGTTCTATGTAATAGTTCTATGTAATAGTTGTATGTAATAGTTCTATGTAATAGTTCTATGTAATAGTTGTATGTAATAGTTGTATGTATTAGTTCTATGTATTAGTTCTATGTATTAGTTGTATGTATTAGTTGTATGTAATAGTTGTATGTAATAGTTCTATGTATTACTTCTGTGTATTACTTCTGTGTATTACTTCTGTGTATTACTTATATGTATTACTTCTGTGTATTAATTCTATGTAATAAAAACCGTCACATGAAAAGGAAAAGCAAAATCTCTTTTATAGCAACAACAAAATGATTTATGTTAGTGGAAGAAAGCTGTCCGAGTAAGGAAAATTAAAAGTTCTTTGGGTTATAGAAGGTCTGTCAGCAGTTACCTTCTGACAGAGATAGTCGGTGCTAGAGTGTCCAGTGAACAGGGACAGGAGAGAAAGAGAGAGAGCAAAAGAGAGACGGGATGTCTTCCCTGGTTGCTTCTTGGATTTTCTCAGCTGACCGACCCTGATTCCCAAAAAGTGTGAAGTTCTTTGGGGGACAGATGAAATTAATAGCCTCTGCACTCGTATAACCAAATCGCCTAGCAAGGACATTTCTCCACATAGAAAAATATGCCTTTATTTTTTACTGCTACACATTCATTTCACATTAAAGAGAAAAAATATATTTTCATCATAGAAACATTACTTTAAGTTCAATATTCTGAATATTTTTTATATAAATATTTAAATGTTATATTACTTAATGACAATTTAAATGAATTATTGGAGGCAAATAATATTTACCACCGTGAAATCTAATTTCTTAACTGTGATCTTAAAATTGTTTCATCATTAATTTTGCATGCGGCCTCTTTGGTTGTTTAAAATAATTACGGTTCATAATCATATCCCATCATGAAAACTGAACCAGCCTTTTGCAGTTCTCATCTAAAATATTTATACTGCAATAGCATGAAGGTTTATTTAATAGTAATGTATTGCAAATAAAGTAACCTTTTTAAAACCTATTATAATTAGTTTAGAGTGAAACAACCACTACCGAGTCAAACAAAAATTTTAGTAATGATTTTATTTTGATATTTTTTAACAGCATATAATTAAAACTGTAGTTTATGTATCTTTTCTATCTTTAAATGATATTACATATTACAAGATATTTGATTTATCACTAGCAGTTCAGTCCTGCCCTATGTACTGTTCATAACTTGTCCTACGTGTGAATACACTTTATGTAAGATTTCAAATGTTTACACCAAAATTTGTCTGAGTAATTTTGTAGAGACTTCAGAGGTAAATTTTTTATAACTTGGAACCCTAATTTTAACCCCTTAACATTTATCATTTTGGTCTCAAATCAAAATACAAAGTTTTCGCCATGTCCAAGTTACTTACATCTAAAATTTCAAGTCTTTAGACCCAAAATTGGCAGAGGAATTTGGTAGAATCTGCAAAGGTCAACTCTTTCAACTTTGACTTTTTGGCAGAGAAATTTTCGCCCCAAAACTTATTATAATGCTTGTCGCATGTCTGAATACTCGTTATGTATAAATTTCAAACTTTTAGAGCCAAAATTGGCTGAGTAGTTAGCTAGACACAGCAAAGGTCAAATCTTTTGAACTTTGACCCCTTGGCAGCTTAAATTTTCGACCCAAGCCAATTAAAAAGCTTGCCCTATCTCTGAATACCCTTTGTGCAAAATTTCAAATGTTTAGATCAATAATTGGCTGAGTAATTTAGTAGAGACTGCAAAAGTCAAATTTATTTTAACTTTGACCCTAATTTTAACCCCTTAACATTTGGGGGGGGGCTCAAATCAAATTAAAAAGTTTAATCCATGTCCAAGTAACCTAGATCTAAAATTTCAAGTGTTTAGACCCAAAATTGGCAGAGGAGTTTGGTAGAGTTTTCAAAGGTCAAGTAATTGAACTTTGAACCTTTGACAGCCAAATTTCTGGCCGAAAACTAATTAAAAAAGATTTTCCCAAATTTCAATGCCCCTTATGTCAAATCTCGAGTCTGTAGACTGAAAATTGACAGAGTTATTAGGTTGGGAAATATACATAGACACAGACAGACATTTTCACTTTTATAGATATATAGGTTGCTTAACATTTATAAATGATTTGACTGTACTATTTACCTTAATATGAATTTTGCCATTATGAATTATTATATCTAGGTAATAGCATGAGTATTATAATTATATTTCTCAAATGTTGTTTTTTTGTTATTGTTCATTCAGCTAAAATGAAAAAAAGAATGAAATACTTTGACGTTTTTACATTCACATTCATCTTTTTAAACAAGAACATTTATTCCATTCAATAAATCTGCATGTTTAACAAGAAAAATATACTATTTTAAATTTAAGTTATTTTAAATTGGTCATAAAAAACTGTTTATCCAGCAATAATAAGAGCTGCAATAAATAAGTCGCTACCTACTTTTCTATTATGTGCAAAGACATAATAAAAAATTTTTAAAAATAAAAATTAACTCAGCCACATTTGTACACTTTAAAGACCTTATTCGCATAATTTGTTATTATGTGGGAGAAAAGAAATCTCTGCTACTATGAGCTGGTTAGTATGATAGTAGGAAGTTGCAGTATGAGAGGAAGATAACCTTTATCTAACACCTGCATTTACAAAGCCATGAAAAAGTTGGCTTTTTATTGTCTGAAATAAACTCCAATAATCATATGTTCTTAGAATATTTTGATGCATTTCAAGTAGTTTCTGTGTATGTGATTATGGCAACACAAAATACTCATTATTTTGATCTTAGGATGCTTTATTTATATCAAGACATTAAGCGTTTTGTGCTCTTATCTCATATGAAGGCAGGCAAGACAGCAACACAAACAATAGTATCAGTAAAATAACACAAAAAATATTTGCTTGTTATTGAAATGTACCAAGATCCTGACAGGTGTTTTATTTAGTGCTAATGTTATTCCAAAATTGAATAACTTTGAACAGATGAATAAATCCATGGGTAAAGTAACTTTTATTTCATATTAAACATTTTATATGTACTGAAAGTTTTCCAACAGGAGCATTAAGAAAACACAAAAGGCTAAATAAAAGTTATACTGCTAATCTATATAATATTTTGCTTCTTCATTCCTCCCGTAGTTAGTTTGCATGTTATGCATTGAAAAAGGCCAAATACAATTTTTGAAGGCCAAACTGCTTTAAAAGTGGGCCAAATTTGCGAAATTTGGCTTTAAAAAAGCTAATCTGGCAACCTAGACAAGAATATGAACGTGACTTTTTGATGCAGCCTCATTTCTGAATATTAATATAATAATATATGATCATTGTTGTAATGGTGTGAGAAAGGAACTTGTAATTTCGAAGTGCAGCAGTGATTCTTCACAGAAGAAAGAAATCAGTACATAGCAAAGGGAACATTTGAAAAAAACGAAGCGAAAAAAAAAGTTTGACTGAAGTAAATTAAAGATTGTCTCTTACAATATGATTTTATTATTTGTATTGAACTATGTAGCACAATATTACTTTCTGAGTATTTATTAGTTTATTTTGCTTGGGTCAGGTCTACATTTAAAATACAATGGACACTATTTTCATAGAAATCTTAAACTCATATTTGCTGCATGTTATTGGTTTTTCGGTCTTAAAAAAAACTGATTTCCAGAAAAATATCTGTTAATTAAATATATTTCTCATTCCATGGAATTTTCATGGGTCTTGCTAGTTAATATTATATCAAATATGAAATTATTTAAGAATATAATGTTAATATAATATCATATAATGAGGAAAAATTAGCAATTAAAAACTCAAAGCAATAAAAAGAAAATGTATTTTAATCACTATATTTCATGAGGCAAAATTTTCATAAAGATCGACGAAGCATATTTTAATCTCTTCATTTCACAATGAATTTTTACAAAATCTGACTCTCGCATCAACTTTATATTTCTGCTGAAATAGCTTGTAACCTCATTAGAAAAAAAACTAATTGACAGTATGTTTATGATTTTTTACAATCGTTTTATTCTATTTGCTATTAACCATTCTCTTGTCCTATTGCCAACGCCTTTTAATAACGTCTTGTTAGGGCATCTATTCATTGACATGCAAATCAATGAATATCAAACTACACTCCCACCCCCCATGATCCTTAAAGATCATCTTACAAAAATCCATACCCAGATTGGCACTCAGATCCTTAGGGCTTCAAGGTATAACTATCCCTTCAAACCCAACTAGACACAGCACACACTACATGGCTAGACACAGCTAGCACTCACGACCTGGCTAGACACAGCTAGCACTCACAACCTAGCTAGACACAGAAAGTACTCACTGCATGAGTAAACACAACTAGCACTCATTACATGGCTAAACTCTACTAGCCCACACAACACAATGCCAATTCTAAAAAAAAAAGTTCACCTTGAATTGTAACTAATTTTCTCTATAACTTCCCGATGCAGATCTCGAAAGTTCAACCGAAATCATTTTAATTGTGTCATTTCACAACAATGACGTTTCCATAAATTCTAACCTGAATCATATTTTAATCTCTCCTTTTCACCACAACAACGCTTTTCGTTAAGTCCAACCCTAATCATATTTTAATCTATCCATTTCAAGACAATGATGCTTTTCATGAAGTCCAACCAGTATTGTATTTTCACTGCTCTATTTCACGATGACAACATTTTCATAAAGTTCAACCCAAATCATATTTTAATCTCTCCATTTCACAACAAATTTTCACAAAATCCGACTCTCGCATAGGCTGCATCAAATTTACATTTCTTCCGAAATAACTTGTAATATAATTAGAAAAAAATTGACAGCAGGCTTACAACATTTTACATGTGTCTTGTTCTACTTGCTGCCAACCACTCTCTCATCGTCTCTCCTACAGTGATTTTATAACATCTTTTCAGAGCAGCTAATTCATTGATATACAAATCAATGAATATCAAACTACAGAATATATTAAAAGATAGCTGTAATAACACTGGCACACACATTAAACAAGATTGCGATCCCCAAATATTTCGATGCATTTTTTATTCTATAGCACAAATTGAGAAGTTGTTTGTGGTGTGAATTTCAGGGGCTTACAAAATCACAAAATCTGTTCAGCTTTTTGAATCAACATAATCTTGTATAATTTAAAACCGGTTGAAATCACATTAAAATAATTAAGTTACAGTGTGTGAGTGTGTGAGGCAGGTCATACTACCTTGGGAAGAGAAGGGGGGCTACTTTATATAAATTTGAAAAGTGTATGAACACAAAGTTTTTTGTGAAATATTAATCTGTTTTAACCTATTTGGCTCATCCATATTCATTTCTTGAAGTATGAGAGAGGAACAAACTGACAAACGTTCACACACACACACACACACATATGAGAGAGAGAGAGAGAGAGAGAGAGAGAGAGAGAGAGAGAGAGAGAGAGAGGGAGGGGGGTTACTTCTATTGTATTATGGATGCACAAACCTCCATAATGTTATGATGATAATCGTAGCATTAACAATGAAATTTTATAAAAAGAATAATTTTCTATTGTTGTTTTTCTATGATTAACCCATCATTCTTCAGTTTATCAAACTTTTGGATTTACTTAAAGTTTGATTGTATCTGAACTGTTACTAAATTGTTGTCTTTTATTTCATTTAACAAAAAAAAAATCTTGTATTTTGTTTGTTGAACATATTGTTTTTACTGTTTGTTCCTATACAGATGAACCAAGCTGAACAAACAAATTATTCAGTGGTGTTGTCTCTGGATAGTATGGTAGTATCCGTGGTGAACACAGCCTATAAAGAGTTGATGGTACTTAGTATCACCAATTGTCCATCTATCTGGGAAGTAGAAGTCAATAACAAATGGAAATTACTTAACGTTGAACTACAAACTTGGCTTGAAGAAAGATGGAAGAACAATCATGTACAGATCAACCTGTTTGAACAGATTGAGGTATAGTTATTTCTTTTTTGCTTTTGTTTTCGCAATGTAAATCTGAAAGAACTAATATTTTTGTTGCAGTTCATTATTCCATTAGTCTTCTGAATTTCTCAAAATTGGTTCCTTAGTTTTTCTCAAAATTTTGTTATAAACAATGTTTGAAGTAAAGAGAATGGAAAGGAACACAACACAAATTACGACTTAGGCATTTCAAATTTTTATTATGTGGAAAAAAATCCATGTTATCAATTTTTTTTTTACTTTTCATGATTGTATAAGTTCAACATGTGTGGATATACATTTAACTATACTATTTCCAGCATTCTGAAGTAATTTTCTTGGTATGTTATTTGAATACTTAAGCATTCTGCTGCATTATATATGATTTGAAAACACACGGCTTTCTTTAGCATTCAATTATGTCAATGTTCTAGAGATGGGGCAAGCAGGGAAACTGTTTTTTTGGTATATGCAAAGATGCCCACGGGATGAATTGTTGTGGTCATCTTTGTCGGTATGTATAGGTAAAAGTGTCATCTGCTCCTAATAATTGAAATTACCCGTGGAGTTATCTCTCCTGAGACAGGAAGTAACCAGTGAGTGATCTCCCTTGATAGCTATATATCTATCTATCTATATATCTATAAAAGTGAATGTGTCTGTGTGTCTACATTTCTACAGACTCGAAATTAGATATGCAGGGTACTGAGATTTGGAAAAATCTATGTGATCGGTTTTCGGCCAGAAATTTGGCTGTTAAGTGGTCAAAGTTCAACAATTTGACCTTTGAGAACTCTACCGAGAACGGTACAGGTTCGAACCTGCCTTCCTACTACCACTTTTTTTTTTTTTTTTTTTGCTCAACATACACCTCCAAACTCGGGCAACACCGGGCACCCATGCTAGTAGAGAACAGATGAAGGCGGTCATTTGCTTTTTATGTAGATCTTAACAACAAGCTGAGAGACACATTTTCTCCACTTTACAATAATAAGGCTTAATCTTGAAAAAAACATATTTTTATCAGCTTTTTGTTTTTGTTTTTTGATTGAGTGTAAGTGTAAATGAATGTTTACAATTCTATGGCATAAATTAATGATTTGTTGACATTCTTCCACTATATTCTGTAATGTTAATTCCAAATTGTGTTCTAATTTGTAAATGTGATCTTATTTCAGAGTTTTTCAGATACATAAAATCTTGCACAAATCTTAAAGATTTGAGTAAATTTGAAATATTTTTGCTGATTTTAACATTTTCATATTCCTTATTTACTACATTTGCCAATGTATAAATATTCTGAATCTTCCTGCTTCTAGGGCATTACAAACGTATAGTTAGAATGATTATATGCTTTTGTGTGTATAAAAAATGTAATGTTTCCTTATTTGTGTCTACAAACACAAATGGTAACAATATTTTTACATTTATGATATGTACATCGTAGAGAATGGGGATGATCGATGAGACGGGTTGGAAAAATGTTGAACACCAGTCGTCATCTAGTGTCATTAATACAGCACTGGTCTTGAACTCTGGAGACTTTTAAGTCTACTTTACGTGGCACTACGAATAGGTTTTATTTTTACAGGATTATTTTTTCTTACTGAAAGTTGAATAGTAATGGCATCAGGACAACACAATTATGAACATTACTTACAACTAGTTCATCAGTTGAGAAATTTACAAAACAAAAATATGCACATATAATGTAGCGGAGGAGGGCAACCATTCAACTCACTGGAGTATAAATCATTCCTGGAAGATTGGGGTGTAAAGAGACCTATATCATATGCACATTATCCTCAAAGTAATTGTCGAGCTGAACTAGCCATAAAAACAGTTGAATGAATATTCATGGACTGCATTAATGGCGCCGGCCATCTACACCACGATCAGGCAGTGTCAGTGATGATGACATAAAGAAGCATGCCTTACCAGGATCTTGGATTATGATCAGCCAAAAACGTTATATAGATTCACAGGTGTTGGACAGAAATAAAAGAATTGAGAATAAGGGTGATGGCAAAAAGGTATGTGCTAAACATGCACAGCCGTTCAGGTTAGCGAATCTGTTCAGGTGCAGAATTAGGAGGGACCATATCCGCAACGATAGACAAAAACAGGGAGAGTTGTAGCGACCATGGCTAATAGACAATACTGGATAGGGCTTGATGGAAGTGGCAGGCTTACATTACGCAATCGTCATTTTCTCCCAGAAAATCTAGTCTATTGTGGATACACCAGATTATTTGCCCATACAACCACCTCCTCAACCACTTCCCCAAAGATCAAGAATGCAGAACAGCATATTCCCATGTGACATAGACGAGATGATGGACATGGAAAAGATGGATGGTGACATAGTGATGGCAGATGACATATCCAACAAAGATATGGAGGTGGATAACCAAAACTCAATCAGGCACAAACCAACGAGTACGATCCTATGACGTAGCAGCAGAGTAACACGACCACCAAAACCATTATCCCCCACAAATGTGAGGACCAGCTCACAAATACACAGAACTTTCCCGACAAGTGACCAAAAACACCAGTATTGTAGTCATAAGGTGTGAGGGGGCATGTAGAGAATGAGAACGACTGATGAGACAGGTTGGAAAAAAGTGGAACACCAGTCGTCATCTGGTGTTATAAATACAGTGCTGGTCTTGGACTCCGGAGACTTTCAAGTCCACTTTACATGCATAAATCAGAATAAATGAAACGATTAAAAAAATAAATATATATGCAAGTTTAAATATTGTTATTGGTTTATTTTGTTTTTAGTAAATGTGAGACTGGTGCATATTACAAACCGGATTTTTTGTAAATATCCGGTATGGCTGAACCAACAATGACAGGTACCTGTGCATCTTTGTCAATCCACTGAAATAATAGTATTATTATTTAAAAAGACATTTCTAACATGGGGTGAAGAGGGTGTGTTGTAACTATTCTGTACTTTCACCAAGCAATTTTATAAACAAAAATATCTTGAAAATACTAATAAAAAAAACAATAATTTGAATGGATTTCCAAGCATTTTTAATATTCTGCCAGTTGAAGGACATTTATTAGAAAACCAGTGCACAATTACCAACTTCCGGTTCATACAGTACACTAGCAGCATAAAGGTTTTCATTAAAAGAGTTACAGAAACATAATCTCAAAAAAATAATAGATTTGTTTATTTATTTCAGGTTGATTTATCAAAAATGACAATGACTAAACCTTACATGGGAGCCCTTCGTCGTACATATTCTCCTGGTCTACTGATGATTTACCGCCAATCTAAGAATCACAAGGCCATCCATGTTAAAGTACAAAGACTTCAGGTAACTTAATTGATTATGTTTTTATAGAAAGTTGATATTAATATTGTTTATACAAACATATAAAAATTTGATAGCCATTTAGTTGCAGATTAAATTATGCTTTGGCAACATAGTATAAAGCATTTGACTCTATCACATTATCATGTTCTTCCAAGTCTAACTATGGAAACAAATGCATATTATAATGATAACATACTTTTTAATGACATCACATAATTTATGTTATTCTGTATTTTTACTATTTTTATATATATATCATGTATGTTTCAATTAAAATGATTTGTTATTTTAATGCTCTTTTTTATACAGAAATAAATTTATTTAATAAATGAATAATGGATAAAAATAAATGTACTAATATACGAATGAACATGTATGCATCCAAAAATTTGTTTGTTTAGTGTATAATCTGATCTCCAGTCTATGAATATCCAATGAAGAATAATGATAAATAAAGCTGAAGAAAAATAGTTTTTAGTAGTAGTAGTAGTGTTGCATTATTGGCTTCCATAAATAGGGGTACATATTAAAATATGACAGGGACATATATAACGATGAATAGGGAGACATTTATACAGTTCTTATATTTCTTTTGGAGACTTTGTATTAACAGTTCTTAGAATGATAATGACATTTATATATCAGACAGGGAATTGTTCTTCTTAACACATATTGAGGAGAGGTTGATATGATGCATAGTTCTTAACACAGAAGAGAGGAGATACATAATCTTCGAAAGGTTACACAATGTTCATTATAAGATGATAAACACAATTACCTTTCATTCATGATGAAGGATGACACAAGACAACAGTTACAAACATAATGATGACTTCTTTATTCATCTGATCGGCCGGATTTGGATCTACATAGTCTAAATGTTCTCCCTTCGCTTCCAAGGGATCAACTAACCAACTGACTGGCTCTCTTGCTCTCCGACTCAACTCAACTGCCTGACTGGCTCTCTTCTCACTGACTAAATTCCAAACCCATAATATGGAGAAATGTCCTTTGTCTATGACGTCAGAAGTGTGTTTTTCAAATGTGACCAATTTCATGTGGCTTTACATATGTTTATCCAACATACTTTTGACAAACAAAAGAATTGTCTAACCTATTTTAAACAATATAATTTAATTTGCATTCTTCATTCTTTTACTGACATATTTAATATTCAGATTTCTTAAAGAATTAACCATAGACTTAATTTCTAACATTCCATTTCTTAACTTTGCCAAATATTGTTGATGTGTGTATCTCTTGTAGTTCAGATGTGCACACTTTTCTTTGCACATTCTAAGTGTAAAAATGTTCTTTATAACACTCTTCAGCATGCCTCTCACCTGTTCATAAGCTACGTATATGCAGCATAATTACCAGGCGCTATATGTAAGATATCAACATCTCTCTGCAAGAGCTGAAAAAACCTAACATTGTCATGTCCCCTGATGGAGATATATATGTGACTGGAGCCTGCTTGTGAATTTCATACTCCCATGAAATTTCCTCCTTTGGAGGAAGCTGGTTCAGCCACCTAGAGTTAGTGATAGTTAGTGCCACTTTGGATGAATGGATGGAATAAGCTAGGTCATGCACCCTCTTTTTGGTGAGATATTAAATATTTTAAGAGTAGATGTGGTCTCTGTATCTGTTAATTTGTTAATGTAATCTAAGCAAGAATATTTACGTACTTGATGTGATTCAATTTTTATTACTTTCTTCTATTTAAGATTGACAATCAATTACCTGATGCTTACTTCCCAACGGTGTTATATCCGCTACCTGTTCCATCATATATTCTTCGAAAAGTTGGACCAAAACCATTCATTGAATTTGTTGCCATGAGGCAAGTAATACCAGAAAAAAAAGTAGACAATGTCAGGTAAGAATTTTTTTGTGTGAAAATTAAAAAATATCAAATTATACAAAAACAATCTTCAAGCAATGTCAGATTTACATAGAAGTCCCAAGATTAGGAAAGTTCCCAATGGTTCTATGGAACTCCTGAAAAAAACTAAATATATGAAAATAGAGGAGATTTATTTCCAAAAGAATGATCAAGCATGTTTACCTTTTTGAATTGAATAATCTTCGTCGGTTTCATTAAGTGGATCTCAGTATTAGTCATATCAGTTGTGTTTTTAATTGCTAAAATTAAATCATTTTTATTAATCAATTATACATTGCCATGCTTTGACATCCAAAAACCTACTCTGTCAGCAGAAGCCTAAAATTTGCCGACTGCAACTCCATGCAGGAATGATCAAGACTAAAAGCAAAATGTACGGTTTCTAATAAAACCACAAAAAATGTATAAAGATGCTCTGTATGGGAAGAAGAGAATGACCAAAATAGCTTTCCAAGATTTATTAACTTAGAAGAACCTAAACTTACATTATCTCCTTTCATAACTGAGAAAGTTATTTCGGCAAATCTGATGCCAAAGATTGTTAAAAAAACTTGCCAACCATGCAAGTTGAGGAAAAAGACATGCAGATTTTCTGCTGAAAATTAAAATTTTTCATAATGAATAAATAACAACATATCTGCATCAATATTTAAATATTTACAAAGGGTTTTCCTTGAGGAAATAAAAGAAGAATTAAAATTTCAGAGTGATTGAGGTTAATGAATTTCAATAAAGAAAACCAAGTCATACAAACACATACGAGATTACATTCAACCATTCCATCTTTAGTAAAGATTGGATACACAATTATAAAGATTGAACGATATATCTCTAATCCCTCTCAGTGCTACAAATGCCAGAAATATGAACACTGTAAGAGTAAATGTAAAAGAAGAAATGTCTGTGATAAGTGTGGCAAAAAAGGCCCTGACTATGAAGGAATGTAAAGAGAATGATAAATGTGCATCCAGTTTTGCAAAAAAAAATGTGAAAGTTAAAAGAGAGAAAAAGAGATATTGACTATAAAATATGTACAAAAGATCTTATTGGAAGCAAGAAAAGTAGTTGAAGCCACAAGTAGGGGGGGGGCATATGCACAAGCAGTTTGCCCAATGACTAATAATGATGGGAGATAGCAAATATAAAAATCTAGTACAAAGATTTCTGCAGCTTGGACCAAGAGATTAGCTAAGATTTCTAACAACAATTGGGACAGAATTTGAGGAGCCAAAATGCAAAGGTTATGAAACAAGAGATGGAACTGAAAAAAGAAAGATTGTTGTGCTTCCTACTCCCCCATTAAAGATTCACCACAACAGTCCAAGGCAACCGAAATGAATAATGCCTTTGAATCCACAAACAAAAAAAATCCAAAAGTATCCAAATAAAAAACCTCCAGGTAAAAAAATGAACTAACTCAAACTTAATTGAATACAAACTGAAACAAAAATGTAGTAGGCAAAACAAACAAATAAAAAATGCAACTAAAAACAGACGGAACAAAAACTCGCTTCTCGTAGACACATGGGTCGTAACAAGCACAATCTACTCGCCAGAATCACCTACACACAATCTGCAGAACGCTCCCTCGCCTTTCTAGTGTCCTGCCTTTATAGTGGCCGGGAACGACATATTTGCATAATCGCGCGAGAGCAGACGTGATTCAACTATAATTACATTGGGTAAACGCTAATAAAAGCCCATGGACGCCATCTTGGAACTCTCTCTTCTGCTCAGCCCAAAACAGACGTATACGAGGTAAGCTCTCTATTCCTCATTTTGGTTACTACTAATTCTGCTACACAAAAAAAGCAGAGCAAAGGAACACAGGTTAATAAAAGGATAAAAAAGATTATGTTAGCAAGAATATGTTGATAAAGCTGAAAATAGTTTGGAAAAATAGAAAATAGCAGGTAAACACTAAACTAATGAAACACTTCTCTAAAAATAACTGCACAATACTGAATAAAAAAGACATATCAAATCAACTAGTGGAGACGTTTTCCAAAAGTTTATCAAGTCAGGGTGAAAAACAAGAATTTTTAACCTTCAAAAGAAATGCAGAAAAGCATGTTAGGTTTCAAATTTAAAAAATCTGAAGAAATATAATCATCTATACACATTGAGTTAAGGAACTCTATTGAAAGATCTGATATGTAGACACGTTTGGGGGTAAATTTCTTCTTCCTCTCTTTTTTCCTCTTTCTCCTTTCTCTTGAGTTTGCTTCACTGATGCATTCTACGTTTTGTGATAAAATTCAAGCTGAAGTTGGCAGTTCAGACTTGACACTTGGAATGTGTTGATGCTATCTTCTCTCTGTCTAAACAGAGTGTTAAAATGTTGAAGTGAACTCATTTAAGTTACCTGTCGAAGTTTATGATGAAGTGATTGTGTCTGTTACCTGATGAATTTGTATCTCGCTAAGAGAAATCTACTTCAAGGAAATCTAAGAAATCTGTCAAGGACTTGGCAGTTAAATATGTCGGAAAATTACCAGCTTGCAAGAGAAAAGACACGTATGGGAAATATTCTTTCTAGGAAAGATTGAAGTGTCTAGATATTTTCTTCTAAGGCCTAAAGAAAATGGATACACTTCAAGTTGCAGTTTTTCTAAGTCAAAAGAAAAGTGACCTTCATTGGAAGTGATGGTAATAATTTCAACAAATAATACTGCAATAGGACTCAATGAAATCCATTATGAATTTTTAAAACAACCATCTGGAGAATAACTAAAATTACTCATAAAAATATATAAAAAAAATATGGACAGAAGGAAAGTTTCCGGACATAAGGAAATCCCAATCCCAAAACAAAAAGTACTGTGGAGAAAGTGGCTTAGCGTTAAAGAGAGTGCGCATTTGTGCCTGCAGAGCACAAACTAAGAATCAAGATGGCGCCCACATGCGTTTATGTGGAAAAAAGTTTTGTGGAATCTCGGAGAATCTCGTACCCTGATTCCATAAATAACGAGGAGAGGAAAGCGGGAAGAGAGACGATTTTGAGTCACGAAAACGAACGGACGTGTGTAAAAGAAGAGGTAGAAGATAAGAGTGTGGTGAACGAAACAAACAACGACTCGGTTGAAAGTAGAGTTGTAATGAACACAAGCTATTCCGGCATGACGTCAGGATTTGACCCCAAGCTAATTCCCCTGTTTGATGGCAGTAGCACTGATCACTCAGTGCAGGAATGGGTGAAAAAGCAGAATTAATATGTCAGCTCAGTGGGGTGAAGCGTATAGAATGCGTGGTCCCAATGCGCCTCACTGGGGGAGCATATGCAGTATACCAGCAGTTGGCTGATGAGGAAAAAACAGATTTTGCCTGCATCATGTGCGCTCTTTTTACAGCATTTGCATTAAATCTAATTACTGCATGGAAGGAATTCATGGCCCGAAAATTACATCCCGGGGAAACGGTGGATGTGTATCTGGCTGAGCTAAAAAAGCTATCGGTCTTTTTTGGAGGGATGTCAGACAAAGGCTTGGTGTGCGCCTTTGTTGCAGGATTACCTAAGAGTGTGGAAGATCTGCTCCGTGCCTCATCCCAAGTGGACGAGATGGACATATCGGAAGTATTGGCGCGGGCACGAGCAATACTAAAGAAAAGCCCTAACACTATAGACCAAGCAGCAGCTGTACAACCATCACAGGTTGGATTGCAGGACCTGGGCACAGCTACAACCTGCTATAAGTGTGGAGGACCCAACCATTTGGCCCGTGATTGTCTTTCGTCACGTCAACCAATTCGGAAACTTGACGGGCCGCAGTGCTACAAGTGCAAAAAACGCGGACACCTGGCCCGCACCTGTCCGGGAAACGGGCAAGGGGAAGAAGCTACAGCACCAGTCTTTTCCCCAGATCGTCATTGAGCAGGGCGCTACCCACTGTAAGCATACACATTAATGGAAGCAAGCGCCTCGCGCTTGTGGACACTGGGTGCACCCAGACTCTCGTAAGCAAGATATGTTGTGCCACTTGGAAAGCAGAGAGAATTCCGGTACTAACTGTAGGCGGGGGTTCACTAGCCTCTTATGGGGTGAGCATTATCCGCGCAAGCATCAACGACGGGCCTGCAGTAGCCGTGCGAGCCCTGGTGATGGAGGGAGAGCTTCTCGGGTACAACCTACTCTTGGGTATGGACTTGATTACACAACTGGGTGGAATTACCGTGGACAGAACCGGTAAGGTACAGTTCTCCCGATGTGAGGAACATGTTTGTGCTGCCATAACTCTCGACGAGCCTGACTTTCATGAAGAGTATGATAGAAACACCAATGCATGGATGGCGTCTTGGAAGTGGTCAAACGATCAGCCACCAATATCCTTGCGAAACCGGTTATCGGAATATCCCCCACCCATGTGGCTAAGGGGACAGTATGAAGAAGAACTGCAAACATGGATCGACAATGGCTGGCTTCTTCCATACCCAGAGGATGGGCTTGGCCCCCCGCGAGGGCTGATTCCCTTGATGGCCATCGTACAAGAGACCAAACAAAAGGTCCGCCCTGTCCTAGACTACCGTGAGCTCAATGAGCATGTCGACCCATATACAGCAAGGGCTGATGTGTGTGCACTCAAATTAAGGGAGTGGCGACAGCAGGGATCGAACGTGGCAACTCTGGGCCTACGCAGGGCCTATCTGCAAATACGCATTGAGAAGAAATTGTGGCCATTTCAGACTGTGGAAATTAGAGGAACCCGATATTGTCTAACCAGGCTAGGGTTCGGTCTAAATGTGGCCCCAGGCATTATGACAGCAATCATGCATGCTATCCGGCATCAAGATGAGGCAGTGCAACAGGCAACATCCTCATACATCGATGATATATTCGTCAATGAGAACCTTATGTCAGCACAATCGGTTAGAACACACTTTGAAAGCTTTGGACTGACATGTAAGGAACCAGAGCGTCTGTGCGATGGAGCAAAAGTTCTCGGCCTGCACGTGCACAATAGCAAGGAGGGACTTTGCTGGAGAAGAGGAAGTCACGTTCCCAAGGTCCCAGCAGACATCACTCGACAAACAGTGTTTTCGCTTTGTGGAAAAATGGTAGGCCATTTCCCTATGTGCGGTTGGCTCAGGGTGGCCGTGGCAGCCATAAAGAGACGTGCAACAGCCGTGTCATCGGGATGGGACGATGCAGTACACGATGTCACCCTAAGGAGCATGTTGACAGAGACTGTGTCCAGAGTTACCAGTGATGACCCCGTTCAGGGAAAGTGGTGCGTCAGCGGGAATGAGTTTACGGTCTGGGTGGATGCTAGTTCACTGGCCCTTGGAGTTGCCCTTGCAGTTAATGATTCCATTATTGAAGATGCCTGTTGGCTTCGGCCAGAGAATGATTCAAGGCACATAAACCCGGCCGAACTTGATGCCACATTGAAGGGCGTTAACTTGGCGCTTCAATGGCACGCCAAGGTTCTACATATCATGACTGACACGGCATGCACTCATCGGTGGATAACCGATGCATTAAGCGGAAGAGCACGGCTGAGGACACGAGCATCGAGTGAGATGTTAATTCGAAGACGGCTTGCCACCTTGGTCGACACCATCACAGAGTATGACCTGACCGTCGACGTAGTGTTGATCAGGTCTGCGCTCAACAGAGGAGATGCTTTGACAAGAGTCCCTCAATGATGGCTTCTGGCTGGTGCTCGGAGAGATGCTGATAATCTGCAAAACACATGTGCAGCAGTCGTGTGTAATGTGGATGCAGCGCGCATCATGGACATTCATCGACAGTGTGGACATCCTGGCATCAAGCGGACACTGTACTTTGTCAAGATGATTGATCCAGGAGTAGGAAAAAAGATATCCGAAGAGTGGTGGGAAGTTGCGAGGCCTGCCAATCTATTGAACCAGCTCCAGCACGATGGAAGAAAGGGGAGTTAGGAGTGAGTGGTAAGTGGCAGAGAGTGGGCATGGACATCACACACTACGATGGCAACCACTTCCTTACCCTCATCGATTGTGGGCCTACACGTTTCGCAGTCTGGAGACTCCACGGGCGCCAGGACTCTTGCAACATTATTCGCCAGCTGTCATCCGTGTTCTGTGAAAGAGGTGTGCCCGATGAAGTGCTGACGGACAACGACCCAGCCTTTTGCAGTCATCAGATGAGGCAGTTCTTACAAGAATGGGGTGTGCGGCTTAGATGCGCTTATGTGCCTTCTGGCAATGGTATAGCTGAGAGAAGCCATCGCAGCATCAAAACAATTGCAGCCAGGAAGCAGTGCACCATCGCAGAAGCTGTGTACTGGTATAATCTCATGCCAAAGGATGGCGTCTCTCCAGGAACGGCACCTGCAAACGCAATCTATCAGTACCGTGTCCGAGAAAAAGGAATCCACCCCGATACAACTATGGCCACTGAGATAGAACGGAATCGATATGCCAAAGGGGATGCTGTCTGGGTGAAGCCGCCAGGAAACCGATGTACTGACAAGTATAAACGAGGCACAGTGACCGATGTGGTGAGTCAGCAGTGTGTCCAGGTTGATGGCGTACCCCGTCACGTTAGGGACCTACGGCCGGCGACACATGTACCACCTCCAGTGGACAATGAGAGTGATTCTGACTCTGAGACGAGTGGGCCATCGCTTTGGTTTGCACCATCCCTATCAAGCAGTGACTCTGATATCAGTACCCTCCACGGAAATGAAGCCTTCCCCAACCATCAGGCGGTGGATGAGAGCGCATGCAAAGACGAGAGCAGCACTGTCCCCCTTCGTAGAAGCACCCGACGGTGGCAATCACCACCTCCCTGTCGTCTCTGTGATCATGAGATCAGGGGGGAGTGTGGAGAAAGTGGCTTAGCGTTAAAGAGACTGCGCATTTGTGTCTGCAGAGCACAAAAATCAAGATGGCGCCCGCATGCGTTTATGTGGAAAAAAGTCTTGTGGAATCTCAGAGAATCTCGTACCCTGATTCCATAAATAACGAGGAGAGGAAAGCGGGAAGAGAGACGATTTTGAGTCACGAAAACGAACGGACGTGTGTAAAAGAAGAGGTAGAAGATAAGAGTGTGGTGAACGAAACAAACAACGACTCGGTTGAAAGTAGAGTTGTAACGAACACAAGTACATTCCAATTTCCTTGATCAGCTGTTTATGAAAAACAATGGAGATTTGTTATTTGGAATCCAATGACTATATTAATAATCTACAATGTGGATCTGCTTGGAAAGTGTTATAAGAGTAACATTTATCAGGAAGGAACCTCTCATAGCTATTTTCTTTGATTTAGAGGAAGCATTGATACCACATGGAGATATGACATTATGAGAGATTTACACGATCTTGGTCTGAAAGATAGACACTTTATCAACAAATTTTTGTCAAATGTAAGATTTTAAATATACCTTAGGAAAGGTATGTCCCATGGAACAAACTACTGTCTATGATTCTGTTTAGCATAGATATAAACAACACCATAAAAAACATATCATCCAGAATGGATCGACTTCCCGATATATGACAGGTCCAAACATATGCACACCATAGAGTGTGAATTGCAACAATGCCTGAATAAATTCACTAAATAGGCAAAAAAAAATTGTTTCTGATTTTTTTAAGCAAAACCAAAATGTGTCCATTTTTTACAGAAGAGACAGTTACACAATCACCCAAGCCTGAAAACTGAAAAGATGGAAATCACAGTGGTAGACAAATATAAGATTGGGGGAGTAATTTTCAATAGAAAACTGAGATTCTACACCTGAAATATATAAAGGCTAAATATAATAGAACATTACAACTACTATGTGTGGTAGCATACACAAGATTGGGTGTGGACCAAAACTACTAAAATTATATAGGTCACTGATAAGATTCAAATTGGACTACGGTATAATATGTTAATCAGTTAGAAAGACATATTAAAAAATATTAGACCCGATGTGCCATGAAGGCCTGGTGTTAGGAATGAAAGTACTATAAAATCTTTTGGCCTCTAAATGAAAATGATCAACATAGGAACAGGATTGAACCTGACAAAAATAGATGATTTTATAATGCCAAAAATAAATGATTTTATAATGCCAAAAATAGATGATTTTATAATGCCAAAACTAAATGATTTTATAATGCTTAAACTAAATGATTTTATAATGCCAAAAATAGATGATTTTATAATGCCAAAACTAAATGATTTTATAATGCCAAAACTAAATGATTTTATAATGCCAAAAATAGATGATTTTATAATGCCAAAAATAGATGATTTTATAATGCCAAAACTAAATGATTTTATAATGCCAAAACTAAATGATTTTATAATGCCAAAAATAGATGATTTTATAATGCCAAAAATAGATGATTTTATAATGCCAAAACTAAATGATTTTATAATGCCAAACATAGATGATTTTATAATGCTAAAAATAGATGAGTTTATAATGCCAAAAATAGATGATTTTATGATATTAAAAATAGATGATATTATAGTACCAAAAAATAGATGATATTGTAATACCAAAAAAAATATTTTATAATGCCAAAAGTAGATATTAGATTAACAAATATATGATTTTATAATACAAAAATTCATGATATTATAATAACAAAATAGATGATTGTATAATACCAAAAATAGATGATACTGGTGCTACCAGATCAGGCAACCAGTTAGCCGTGTGGTTGCTTGAGAACTCCTTACCAAAAGAGTATATCCTCCATGTAGCCCCGACATGGTCAAGGCGAATGTGGTTCCCCCTTACTATGCCCCAATTTTGGACTCCGAGGTGGGTAGGGAGCGTGGTTGATGAAAAATAAATCCCAAAATCCATGGCTGATAAAAACAAAAGTATCCCCCTCAAAACCCTTAAAAGAAACCATTCCTCTGACTCTGACCTCTCAAGCTCAGATGAAGAACAAAAATTCAAAACTAGAAAAACTGCTCCAACTATAGACGAAGGAAACTTCCCAGGATTCTTGGTTATTGAATTAATCGAAAATAAAAAAATTGGAAATTTATCACCTTTCCTAATAGAAAAAACATTATCCACAAAAAGTAAACCAAAAATGATAAAAAAAACAAAAGATGGAAATCTACTTGTTGAGATAACCAATCTTAGAGATGCTCAATCTCTACTCAAAATGAAGAACTTCCATGAATACAAGTGCAAAGTCTTTCCCCATAAAACACTAAACACTTCGAAAGGAGTAATTTGATGTTATGAACTATCGCTGGCAACTGAAGAAGAAATAAAAACCAAATTAGAAAAACAAGGAGTAATCAATCACATCCGCATAAACACAAAAAGAAACAATACAATAATAACCACCAACATATGCATATTAACGTTTAACAAACCAACAATACCTAAGGAAATAAAAATTGGCTACTTAAATGTAAAAGTAGACCAATATATCCCAGCCCCATTAAGATGTTTCCATTGCCAAAAATATGGACATCATAAAGAAGCCTGTAAAGGAATAAAAAATGTGGAAAATGCGGCAACAAAGAGCCTGACCACACCGAAGAAAAATGCATAAATGAGGTGAAATGTGCTAACTGTGAAGAAGATCACCCAGTCTTCTCTAAAATATGCAAAACATATAAAAAAAGAAAGAGAAATTATAGAAGTAAAGTACAAAAAAAACACCTTTCCAGAAGCCAGAAAAATAGACAACACATATGCTGAGACAACAAAAAAAGACAACTAAACCATACCAACATAATGAAATACATGATCAATATAGGGAACTGATAAACAAACTGATTACTTTAAATAATAAAGAATGGCCAGAATTTCAAAATAGCCTAAAAGAAAAATACTCAAATCTGGGAAACAAAATAGAAATAACAAATCCAAACAAAGAAAATAATATTCCATCCACAACAGAACCATTAAAAAAATTATCACAGAAACCAACAAAACAACCACCAGAAATTAATAAAAACAGAAGCAATGATAAAACAGAAAATAAAGAACGTTCCAGAAAAGAAGAAAACCAAACAATAGACACTCAAAATAGATTCCAAATTCTAGAAAAAATGGAAACCGAAAACACCCTAGATAAAAAAAAAGAAACCAAACACAAGTAATCAAAAGGGAACAAAATGAACAAGAAGCCAAAACGGCAACATCTCAAGCAAGATCCAGATCGACGTCCAGTTCCAAACAAAAAAAAGAAAAAACCCAGCAAAACATTTCACCAAAGACACAAACTCTAACCAAAGATAAACCCTCTACTTCTAAAGAGATGGAAATAGAGGAAAACTAAACAGCCTCATGGATAGAAATAAAACACAACAAATTATCCAATGGAATTGTCGTGGAATAAGATCTAACTATAATGAACTTCTTATACTTATCTCACTCTTCAACCCAGCCATTGTCTGCTTACAAGAAACCTTCCTACAAAACAATAACCATTTCAAAACACCAAACTATGAACAATACAACTATTTCCATAACACAGGCCTTCGTGTTAATAGAGGCACCTCAATTCTTGTAAGGAATAACATAGCTCAAAGTAATTTCTCTGTTAAAACAAATCTCCAAGCAATTACAACTCAAGTCACATTACACAAAACAATCACAATCTGCTCAATATACCTCCCTCCTCATGAACCAATAAATGAAAATGAACTAGAAAATTTAATAAAACAACTACCTTCACCATTCATTCTTCTGCCACAGTACGTTATGGGGATGCGAAGTCACAAACTTAAAAGGAAACAAAATTGAACAATTAATTAACAAAAATAACTTGTGCCTTCTCAATCAAAAAAATCCCACATACTTAAATCCAATAAATGGATCAACTAGTGCCATTGATCTTACCATGTGTGATCCATCAAGCTTCTTGGATTATACATGGAGCACTTACGAAGAACCCTGTGGAAGTGATCACTTCCCTATTATAATCAATTACAGTAACTCCATCCAAAACCACATACCCAGGTGGAATACAAACAAAGCCAACTGGGCCGAATTTAAAGAACTTTGTTCATTAAAACTAACAGAACATCAAATCCAAACAATAAAAGAATTCACAGAAGTACTCCTAACAATAGCCAAAAAATGCATACCCAAAAATTCTCCTCCTGGAAAAAAAAAACAAACCATGGTTCAATCCAGAATGTAAAACGGCCATTAGACAGAGAAAGGCAGCCTTAAGAAAATTTAAAAAACAACCAACAACTTAATAGAATACAAACACCAAAGAGCTAAAACTCAAAAAACAATTAAAGAATGCAAAAGATCCTGCTGGCAACAATTTGTCAACAAAATCAACGTCACCACTAAACCCAAAACCGTCTGGGAAATGATTAGGAAAATAACTGGAAAATATAATCTGAATCCAATCAAACACCTTTTCACAAATAAATAGAAAATAACTGATAAAAAAGATATTGCTAACACACTAGCTAAAACTTTGCTGGAAATTCATCATCAAAACACTACAATAGACAATTCCAAATACTTAAGAAACATGAAGAAAAGTACAAAATAAACTTTAACTCCAAAAACCAAGAGCCTTACAATGAAATCTTTTCCCTCAATGAACTAGAAACTGCCATAGAAAAATCCTATAACTCAGCTGTAGGACCAGATGAAGTGCACTACAGCTTCCTTAAAGAAATTCCACCAGAATCATTAAAACTCCTTCTCAAAATTTATAATAAAATATGGGAAACAAAAGATTTCATGGAAAAATGTAACAATAATACCAATACCCAAACTGGGAAAAGATACATCAAACCCAGAAAACTAGAGACCAATAGCTCTCACAAGCTGCCTATGCAAAACGTTCGAAAGAATGATTAACTACCATCTTATATGGTATCTAGATGACAACAAAATAATTTCTGAAATCCAGTGTGGATACCAAAAAAATCGAGGATGTATAGACCACATCACTAACCTTGAAAATTATATCAGAGAAGCTTTTATCAATAAGGAACACGTAACATCTGTTTTTTCGATCTTGAGAAAGCATATAGAACTACCTGGAAACACGGTATCATAAAAGATATCCACAACATCAGACTAAGAGGCAGATTAGCTGAATTCATAAAAAACTTCCTAACAGACAGATCTTTCCAAGTTCGCATAGACTCAACTTTATCAGACCCACAAAATCAAGAAGAAGTGCCCCAAGGCAGCATATTATCAACAACTATCTTTAACATAAAAATCAATAACATTATGAAAGAACTCTCTCCTGATATAAATAGCTGCTTATATGTAGATGATTGCTCAATCAGCTACAGATCTAAATACACTCACACTATTGAAAGAAAACTACAACATAACATAAATGAAATTAATAAATGGGCAACTAAAAATGGTTTCAAGTTCTCCAAAACTAAAACAAAATGCATCCATTTCTCTAACCAATGCAAACTCCACCCTGACCCAACCTTACAGATTGAAGGCGAAAAAATTCCATTCGTAAATGAACACAAGCACTTGGGAGATCATTGATGTATATCAGGAAGAGAGTTGGGCCCAGGATGGACCCCTGAGGGACTCCAGCAACTCTTATGAGCCTATCGGAGAGAAATGATTTAATGATTGAGAAAACATTTCCAGTTATACCGTAACTGGAAATCTTATGAAGTAGGCTCTTATGCCACACCTTATCAAAGGACTTGGATATGTCAAGAGCAATTGCTCTAGAGAGGAAGCCTTTGTCCAGAGATTCGCTAATCCTGTGAGATATAACAGTTAGCACATCTGCTATAGATCTTGCAGAACGGAAACCATATTACATGTCATTAAGAAGGTTATTTCTGCTGAGGTGGTTGACTACTTTTCTATTTAATATGGATTCCAGCAGCTTACTCATGACACACAGGAGACTTATTTGTCTGTACTGAGAGGGAGATGACTTATCACCTGAATTCTTAAATACAAGGCATACTGATAAGGTTTTCCAGAGTGTTGGGAAGCACTTCTCTTTAAGGTAACGCTTAAAGAGGTTTGTAAGTATGGGGGTAAGTTCTGGTTGAAGCTTTTCCAGCTCAATGATTGGAATGCCGTCAGGACCAGTTGCTTTACTGGAATCAAGGTTAGGTTCTTGATTAGCTTGGTGACCTCACACACAGATATTTGTATGCTGCAGAACATGTTGTCCGTTATAGGAGGAAATACGGGGAGTTGATGGCCTTCGTTGCATAGGTTAGAATTAGCTGCAAAGTTCTTGGCAAATAGTTTGGCCTTATCTGATGCTGACGAGATGACCTCAGGTTCTTTGGTGATGGTTGGGATAGAACACACGCTTCTGTTCAGAATCCTGTTTGCTATTTGCCAAAACTGGTGGAACCAAGCCGCTGCTCAGCTACTTTGAATTTAACAGACTGAGCATATAGCTCTCTTGCATTTTTTATTACTCTTTTGCAGTGGCAGTCCTAAAGGCAGCTTTAGTCTCAGTTCATCTATTACTTTGGTAGCTATGGAAAAAGTGATTTCTGTGCATGATGGCAGCAGCACATTCTGGGGAGAACCATGGCTGGCTGTTAGGTTTTTGTTGGAATTTTTTGGATAGTATGAATCGGTCTGTGCCTACAATTAGCCATTCGGTCAGGTCTGATACTATAGAGGACACATCCTTTTTAAACATGGAATGCAGGAGTAGATGAGATATAAGTGTATAGAAGCTATCCCAGTCAGCCGTAGAGTATCGATATGCAGTACGGTGGAGAGATACATCTGAAGACTTGCTGTAACATATGATAAAAATATGAATAAAAAGTGTCTTCTAAATGACACTTTCACTTTCAGTGCAGAACAATATGCAGTAGATATGGTGCTTAATTTCTTAGTTTTGGATTTCCAAAAATAAGAAATTTATTATCTGTACTAATATCCTTACAAAGCCAGAAAATTGACAATCCATTAATAAATAAATTACTATGTAAAATAGAAAATTTGTCAAGAGATAATGAAATATTACTCTGTTGGATTTCGAGTCATATAGAAATCACTCGAAAATGACCAGATTGATAAGCGACTAAGTCTGCCTTAGTCATGGCGCATGAAGCTAACTGTAAGATACAGATTTAAAATGAGGATTAACAAATATATTCCAAAGCAAAGAGAACATTATTGGAGTAACAATACAAATGACAAACTCCTAGCTAGGAAAACTACAATAAATGAAAGGAAAGAAAATTCACAAAAAGCCAATAGGAAGGTGCATAGCTTTCACAAAGATTACACATTTCTACTTACTTGAAGACGAACAGCAACCAATATGCTATGTATACCAGACTACATACAGTTAGAGACATTCTTACTGAATGTATTGATTGGCTCTTATAAGAGAATATATTACAGAAGATCAGAATAACCGTCGGTTTCAAATCCAAACAGTACCCTATAATTCTATAATTCTTTACCAGATTCTCTTCACCCTCTATTTATGTCTACCTCCACAGAAAATGGCAGCCTTAAGGGGTCATGTTTCTTTCTTTCCGGTGTTAACCTTCTTAAGATAAAGACGTTGATAACCTGTCTCCGAGTATGGACCTTCCTTTTTACTGATATCGACCGCCACATGCATTTAACATGTCTGATTTAACATAGAAAATATTAATTATGATGTTATATTCCATTTTAAAATGAGTTGAATCTAATTTTCAACATACAGCAGCATCAGATAATCATCCATTTTTTTTTTTTTACATCTAACCGTTGGTGTTCAGACGATATCATTCTTTAAGTGTGTGTGGAACATGATAACGAAGCTACAATCTTCTTATTATACATGTTTTGATAAAGATGTTTTAATTAATCATTAGTTTAATATCTTTTTTATGAAACAAAATCTTCTATGTAATATAAAAACAAACATTGTAATATATAATCTTAGCTTTTATATAAAATTTTTAAAAAGTAAACCACACTGCTTTTAAAACTTTGCCACTACATGCTAAACTTTATTTGAAAATAATGACCTATCATAAGAAAATATTTTCCAGGAAGCATTTACATTAATTTTCCAGAATCTTGAATATAAATGACAAAACATTTATCTATGAACTGATATAAAAAGATTTTATATGAGTATATTTGTTTGTATTTTATTTATAGAAACATCAAGTTGCTCGTGCAAGAATTTAATTTGAAACTTGATAAAGGTTTTATGCTCTCTGTCATGGATTTGTATCGGATAGAAGACATCCTTAAAGAGGTAATAATTATTTGTTGTTGTCATTGTTTTATTATTTAAAGGTGTTAAAAAAAAACAACTTTTAAATCATTTGTAGCATTTTAAACTTGATTGCCAAAATTACTGCTGATATTTTCCATTGTAGTTGAAGAAATATTTTTGAACTTGTGAGAAATGCTGTGACTTTAATGTATTCGACATACACTAATTGTTATTCAATGTCATTAGATTAAAGGACTTTTATAATCTAATTATTTTGTTGCTGTAATGTTTTTAGGGATACAGCATTTCACAAGTGCCAACTTATGCAATGTAATTTTTCTTACAAAATGATGTACTACAGTATCCCAAAGGTTTTAGATAAGTAGCTTTCAACAAAAACAGTATAGTTCTCATTTGAAGACGTATATTTTCATATTACAGAAAAGCTGAGATTATCCACACATAATGATGTCCTGCCAATAGTGCTAGATGTGTCAAATGGACAGTCAAGACAATGAAAAAACTCATTGTATTTTTTGAATAACACATGAAGTTGATAAATCATATTAGGAATGGTGAAGTGTGCAAACAAAGAGAAAAAAATGCCAAGTAAATCGCATAACATGTTTCTGGATTTTCAAATCAATGTAGCAAGAGATTGTATTCTGTAGACAAAACGTATTATTGGTTACTTTTTTTTACAGTTAAATGGAAATAAGTTGGGGTTTTTTTTTCAATTACAAATTAAAAATAAGATACATTCCTTAATTTGTTTTCATTTGACAATTTGTTCAAGAAAAATCATAATAAGCAACCAAGTGAAGTGAAAAAGTTCCATTCAAGATAAAACAACACATTTGTAAAATAATAGCATGAACACGGATTTATTTACACAAGTTCAACTTATTTGATGCAAATGCCCTGCAAAACAAATGAAATGTTGAAATAGTTCAATTACTGTTTGTTTTGTACATGAAGTTCACTAATGTTATTGAATATTTCTTTTTTCAAATTCTGAAGTTTTTCTTTGAACGTTCACAGATGAAAAGTACATGTTTTATTTAATTGAAAGTTAAATAAAACATTTTTTCCTTTAACATTTAATGTAAATGAAACGATTTTTTGTTATAATTTGTTTCTTCTTTTTACAGAGTTCTCAATTTCAATCTGATCTCATGATGGCTCAGAGATCATTGCGTGAAGTAGGAACGATTATTGTAAGTATACAAAGTTCAAGTTTCAGACATTGTCTTATCATCACTCTTTTTATTGTCTAACTCATTAAATATACATCTGTCTTGCAACAATTACTAAAACATGTGAGAGCATGAGATATATGCAAGCGATTACTAGTATTTAATTGCATCGACACAGTTGCTCTTCAGTTCCAATCTAACTTAATGTGTTCAATGAAACCAAAAAATGAACCATATGAGAAGAAAGAGTGTTGCTTTTGTAAAAGGAAATAGTTATTAGATAAATATCCAGTCTGCCAGTCTCATTTGGTAAGAAGAAAAATGAGTTACTGTAAACTTTGTTGGAAAAACTTGTCTATTACAATTAAAACCAATTTTATTCATACAATTTCATCAACAAACATGGGCTTGAAAGAGTTGTATAGGTAAAAATAGAAAAATATGTTTAGTTGTTGGATGTGCATATAGTAGTCAACATATGGGTTGAGTTTGGGTCATTCGTCTTACACTATCCTAGTCTCAGCTCGCTACAAGACAAGAGGAATATGATTGTCTGGTCACATTAATGTGAAACCAACAATGGTCAAAAATGCAAGAAAATAGGATGAAAAGATTCGGATGAAAAGTGTCTCCTAAGCAAGAGTTTTTTGATTGAATAATGTACACTCTGTGTATCTAATCTCATTAAATGGGAAATTAATTATAATCGTATAACTGCTACATTACTGATAGAAGTAGCACAACAGAATAAATTTAAGCAAACATGCAAGTTGCAACAAGAGCGATAACATGTCTACAAGAACGTGCAGTGGTTTAAATCTGTTGACTTCAGAGGAAGATTAAATTTCAACAGTATAGGGAGATGTGTGCAAAACAGGAGACTTATTATTTTGGTTGAGAGTTATTAGGATAATAGACATAGAACAATTGAGGTTGTCAGTTGACAAGGGAAGGCCAAAGGAAGCATGGGAGAAACTAATAAAAATATATTTTTTAAAATGTGGTGGTGATTTTACTATATAAAAATATACTCAAATTATTTTTTTTTTTTCAAGAAAAGAAAGTGAATTTAAATAATGATTATTAATAACCATGATAAAATATTGTTTTAAGAAAAATGAATTAAAAATAATTTTAAAACAAAAATGTATTTCATTCTTTATCTTTACATTTCTTGATTTTAAAAAGAATTTATATTACGTTTCAAATTCAACATTTTGAGAATTAAATTTCTTACTTTAAATATTTCACGATTATTGTTTTATTTTTCAGGGAACAAATGAAGCATCTAAAATATTTTTTGAATATTTACATTTATCTCCACTGAAGGTAAGAATATGTATTTTTCATTGTATATGAAAGCATTTCATAAAGTTTAATGTCTGCATTTTATATATCCATTTCTTAACCAACATATTACCCTCCAAATTTATTTTTATTTACATTCAAAACTATTTATATAATGCATTCAAATGTCCAAAGTTGAGAAATCATTTTAAGTAATATAAACTTTATGGATGTTTAAGCTCAAAATCTATATTATATTGTGATGTATACAAAATTAAAAACAAAGCCATAGATGAAGATCAAACAGGCTGGACTGTAAAGATAATGTTTTGATTTAATTTCAGATTTTATGCGAAATCTAATTGTGTTCGTTACAACTCTACTTTCAACCGAGTCGTTGTTTGTTTCGTTCACCACACTCTTTTCTTCTACCTCTTCTTTTACACACGTCTGTTCGTTTTCGTGACTCAAAATCGTCTCTCTTCCCGCTTTCCTTTCCTCGTTATTTATGGAATCAGGGTACGAGATTCTCCAAGATTCCATGAGACTTTTTTCCACATAAACGCATGCGGGCTCCATCTTGATTCTTAGTTTGTGCTCTGCAGGCACAAATGCGCATTTTCTTTAATGGTAAGCCACTTTCTCCACACTAATCATGATAATGGTTATTACATTCAAGTGTTTGATTTGTGGGAATTTGTGATAACATCTGTTTTAAGAAAACAAATGGAATGTTTCAATTTTCACAATTATGTAGTAGAAATGTTTTGTAATTATATATTGATTCAAAAAGGGTTATAGTTAAGTTTACTAATTGAGTAATTCTGTAAACTCAAATGGAATATAAATATTAGTAATAATATTTATAGGATACTCTTAATCATATACAACCTTATAAGATACTTATTTTTATTCTTACCTTAGGAAGCATGCTGCCCTTCGATCATGCATTTGATCAGATATATACTTTTTGACTGAAAAACTTTTTTCCGCAGAAAAAAAACTATAAAAAAAAACACATTACAACTTCGACTTTTCCAACTACCCGAATTTACAATTTTATTTTTAACATACCCGAATCTACAACTTGAAGTTTTTCCATGGATTCTTGCCTATCCTATTATAGTTTCTTGATTTATCTGGACTCCATCTTTCACCTATGTATTTTTGCATTCTTTGTCACTATCTTTTATGCAAATATTATTTACTTCCTATGTTGTAGTTTCAATTTATGTGCTAAGTTTTTTTTTGTATTTATATTATAAATTAAAAATCATTTGAGCTCAAGAAACTTTTCGTTAACTTTTTTTTAGAAAATATTCTGAAACAATCTTCTTGCTTCATTCTCTTATATATTTTTTATATCTTATTATTTATCTTTATGATAAATAATTCATACTCTTTTAATAATTTAATTACACAGACTACAAACTTTCAAATTTTTATCTCTGAAAACGCCATTTAAAGCTATGGTTAAAAGTAAAGAACCTTACCTCATGCATCGTGCGGTCAGTGTGGAAAGTGCAGTGAGAAGAGAACGGTTGAATTTTGGAGTTGGATTTTGGAGTTGGATTTTGGATTTTGGAGTTGGAGTTGAGTTCAAATTTAACGTCAAGCTATTTCGGCGCAGTGACAAAAATGGGTGACCGAGTAAGATTGAGCAGCGATATCCTGAGGCCATTTACTGGAGAAGGTGACATGGTTGCATGGCTTAACAAACTGAAGTTGGTGGCAAGGCTGCAGAAGATCGAGGATGTAGCCACGTTAATACCTATGTATTTGGAAGGAAGTGCTCTAGCGGTCTATCTAGAAATGGAAGAGATGGATCAGGCCATTGCTGAGAGCATAAAGAACCGGTTAAAGACCGCATTTTCCGAGAGCACGTTTGAGGCTTACAACAAGCTCAAAAGAGTCACTTGGACTGGGGAGTCTGTGGATGTGTACATGGCAGAGATAAGGCGACTAGCAGGATTGGCTGGATATGGGGGACGCAGCCTTGAGAAGACTGTAAAGCTGGCGCTTGTAACTGGTTTCCCTGATCGCATCTCCATGGAACTGCAACGATTTACTGATATTGAAACCATGGAGGTGGAGGAGATTCTAAGGCATGCTAGAGTTTTGGCGAAACAGTCCGATGAGCTGGGGGGCAGTCGCGGCTGCTGTGGCAAGCGGAAAGGAGCGACCAGTGATGAAGCAAGGCCGTGGATTTACCGGTAAATGCTTTTGATGTCAAGGACCACACCTGATGAGAGACTGTAGGGAGTCACGGCCAGACATTATCTGTTTTCGGTGTGGCCAAGTAGGGCACATTAGCAGGAATTGCCCTTCGCTTCCGGGAAACGAGTAAAAGGGTGCTATTGCGCCAGTAGTCACCCCTTTTATACTGAACAGGCGTATAAGAGTTTGTTGCCAGAGTTAGTGATCACCATCAATGGAAAGAGGGCTAGAGCTCTTGTTGATACTGGATGTACAACAACACTCATTACTACGAGCGTCGCCAACTCTTGGAATGAAACCAGCAACATTAGAGCGGTGGATGGCAGAGAAGTGGAATGCTGTGGAGAGGCCGATGTAAGGAATATGCTATTGTGGCTAAGAGTGATCATGCTGAATAGACTGATTGCAGGAATTGAGGTGGTGCTGGGCCTGGACGCGATAGACCGACTGGGAGGAGCTACTATTGCTAAAGGCTAGGTGAAGTTTGGCAATCAGAGTGCACCGGAAATAACAGGAAGTGTAACCAAGGGTGATACCAACCAACCGTCGAAACCCCGACCGTGTCTGATTGAGGATGATGACTTTTGAGCCTGCTTCGATGGCGAAAAATGGATGGTAGAATGGCGATTGACCGCGGAGCCACCTGTATTGACGAATTGAGTCAGCTGCTACAAAAGCACACTGAAAGGAGCTGTGGAGCCGCAGTTTGAAAAAGAAGTTGAGAGATGGATAGATGAAGGAATATTAATGCCATGGTCAGGGAAAGTTGAAGGAATTTTGCGACTCATGGCTGTGGTCCAACCTATTAAGAAGAACGTTAGGCCAGTGTTGGATTTCCGTGAGCTGAACAAGTTTGTCGCTTGTCACACAAAGGACGGAATCGACGTGTGTGAAGAAGTCATAAGGAAATGGAGGAGAATGAAGCAGGCAACTAAAATTGTGGACCTGAAGTCAGCCTACCTCCAACTGCATGTGGATGAGAAATTGTGGAAATATCAATTGGTAGAGTACAAAGATCAAGTTTGTCTGACCAGATTAGGATTTGGTCTGAACTCCGCACCAAAGATAATGATGGCAGTTCTTAAGACAGTGTTGGCCAAAGACGATGCAGTGAAGAGAGGCACCTGCTCTTACATCGACGATGTACTAGTGGACGAAACGGAGGTGACTGTGGAAAGGGTGAGAGAGCATATCAAAGTATATGGACTGATGACAAAACCGCCTGAGTCACTGGAAAACGGAATGGCTTTGGGATTTCGACTACAGAACAATAAGGCAGGAAAATTGATGTTTGGGCGAGGAAATGAAATCCCTGAAGCCAAGGTTGACCTAGCCAAGAGAGAGCTTTTCTCTATATGTGGAAAGTTGGTTGGCCACTACCCAATAGCTGGATGGCTGCGAACTGCATGCAGTTTTATTTAAAGGCAGACTGGGACAGACAGTTGGGAAGATGAAGTTGATCAAGAAGTGCTTCTCATGATACACGAAGTCATTGCAGAAGTAAAAAAAATGGACCCTGTGAGAGGAGAATGGCATGTAAAGGAGGGCCATGAAGGGGTGATATGAACTGATGCTAGCAGTGTAGCATTAGGGGTATTATTGGAAATAGGAGAACTGGCTGTTGAAGATGCTGCTTGGCTACGCAAAAAAGATGATAGCGCCCATATCAATGTTGCGGAACTCGATGCTGTGATGAAAGGCATCAATCTGGCTCTAAAATGGGGGCTACAGATAGTGAACGTTAAAACAGACTCTGCAACAGTGGTGTCGTGGATTAAATCGGAGCTGTCTGGTGATAAGCAGATCAAAACAAAAGGAGCAGCGGAGATGCTTATTAAGCGTAGACTTGGAGCGCTGGGAGATTTGGTTCGAGAATTCTTACTAAAGGTAACTATTACCTTAGTTCCGTCACAAAAAAATAAAGCAGATGGGCTGACAAGAGTCAAGAAAGCCTGGCTACACAAGGAAAGAGACGGGGCTCCAGCATGTTATGCAGTAGAGAATTTAAAAGACCTGCATAACCTGCATCATTTTGGAAAGGAACGGACCCTTTACCTGGCAAGAAAAGTAAACCCGCACGTCACAATGCAAGACGTCCAAAAGGTGGTGGAACAATGTAGGGAATGCCAATCAATCGACCCTGCACCGGCTAGACATGAAAAACGAGAACTGCATGTTGAAGAGAATTGGCAAAGATTGGCCATTGACATCACACATTATCAACATGAACCACATGTAACTATGATTGATTGTGGGCCTGGGAGAGTAGCGATATGGCGGAAAATCAAGAATGAAACAGCAGAAGAGGTAAAGAGAGTTGTCGAGTAGGTTTTTATGGAAAGGGGGCCAGTAGAAGAGGTGTTGGTGGATAATGGTACGTCTTTCCACTCAGAAGTTTTTAGAGACTTATGTGTGAAGTGGAATGTGGGGCTATATTTTAGAGCTGCATACCGTCCAAGTAGAAATGGAATTATAGAGGCACCATCGCACTATAAAAGCTGTGGCATCAAGAAGCCAGATTTCGCCCCAAGAAGCATTTTTGGTACAATATGACGCTGAAGGCTGGTCAAGACGAAAATTCAGTGCCGCACCGGTCTATTTTCTCTTATGGATGGCGACATCCATTGGCTGTAACACAGAGAGAAGAACAGGCCTGCGTGGACATCGCGATCAAGAGGGCGTGTGGTTAAAAGTAAAGAACCTTACCTCATGCATCGTGCGGTCAGTGTGGAAAGTGCAGTGAGAAGAGAACAGTTTGATTTTGGAGTTGAGTTCAAATTTAACGTCAAAAGCTTACTGAAAATATTTTTAATATTTTGGACTTCTTCCAAAATATTTTAAAATATGCAATATTTCAATTCTCCGTCAAAATATTTAATTTTTTTTATTCAGGTTGATTTCCCAGTAGAAAGTTTTTTACGAAAAGATATGAAAAGCTCTGCCAGCAAATAAAGGTATATCACACGAAACCGTTTGAAGAGATGAAGAAACTTAATTCTCGGGCGTACAGGATGTAACTCAAAACAAAACTGAAAATGTAAACACAAAATGGAAGAGGCAGATGACAACTCAAAATAACACCGTCATGCTGAGTTCTCCCTTGACTAATATGTGATCATAATTCAATACTGCACTCAAATAAATCAATTGTGAGATCAATCGTCTCGACTTGTTAATATATTTTACATTTTTATTTCTTGATATATCAAGTTTACTTAAAAGGAGAGAAAGATTTGAACAAAGAAACATTTTTCAAAGGTGGAAAATGTTTCACTATAGACTGGAAAAAACTGAACTAATTCACTCAGAGATATTTTCCAATCTGAATATTTGTTAATTTTACTAATTCAAGAAAACATTGATGCTCTTTCTTTACATCACGTGACCCAAAACAACCAATGAGAAGGCACCAAAAAGAAATCGTCTGCTGAATTGAATAGCCTGCCACATATCACACAATTGAATAGCCTGTAAAATATCACACAATTGAATAGCCTGCCAAATATCACACAATTGAATAGCCTGCCAAATATCACACAATTGAATAGCCTGTCAAATATCACACAATTGAATAGCCTGTCAAATATCACACAATTGAATAGCCTGCCACATATCACACAATTGAATAGCCTGTCAAATATCACACAATTGAATAGCCTGTCAAATATCACACAATTGAATAGCCTGTCAAATATCATACAATTGAATAGCCTGCCACATATCACACAATTGAATAGCCTGTCAAATATCACACAATTGAATAGCCTGTCAAATATCACACAATTGAATAGCCTGTCAAATATCACACAATTGAATAGCCTGCCAAATATCACACAATTGAATAGCCTGTCAAATATCACACAATTGAATAGCCTGTCAAATATCACACAATTGAATAGCCTGCCACATATCACACAATTGAATAGCCTGTCAAATATCACACAATTGAATAGCCTGTCAAATATCACACAATTGAATAGCCTGCCACATATCACACAATTGAATAGCCTGTCAAATATCACACAATTGAATAGCCTGTCAAATATCACACAATTGAATAGCCTGTCAAATATCACACAATTGAATAGCCTGTCAAATATCACACAATTGAATAGCCTGTCAAATATCACACAATTGAATAGCCTGTCAAATATCACACAATTGAATAGCCTGTCAAATATCACACAATTGAATAGCCTGTCAAATATCACACAATTGAATAGCCTGCCAAATATCACACAATTGAATAGCCTGCCAAATATCACACAATCTTAAATTTGTTAAGAAATAAATTTTGCAAACTTTTCTTTTTTTGCTGAACTCTTCTATTTTAAATGAAATAAAGCTATTTCCAAATAAATTGTGAATATATCAAAATATTCAAGTATTACAAAAAAAAAACAGCAAAGTTTGCTCACAATATTTAAAAAACTGTAAACATTAATCAGAAGTTACCCTTCGAGGGCATTCTAAATGTAATAAGCCATTGTTTATTTATTATATAAAATAAATTCTGAAACCTTCAGCCTCAATCTCCACCTCGATACAGGTCCAAAACTGGGAGCATGCCTTTTCCATAAGCACCAGCAGGAGCTCAGCAAATACTGATGGTAGCGATCAGGTTAGCTTTGGTGTTGTGGGAGGTCATATTGGTGTTATTCTCGGCATGTGATCAAATGAAGAAGTCTAGCAGGTTCAGGTCGAGGGAGGAGGAGAGACAGTGAGAGAAGGATACAAAGTCGTAGCACTCTTTGTGAAGCCAAGCCTGGGTCACTTTGAACTTGTGAGCTGGTGCAGAGTCATCTTGCCACACCCAGGGTCTGCCAACAGCCACCTGATTGCACTAGGGGATCACCACACTCTTCAACACATCTAGGTACACTTTGATGTTGACTTTCAAACCGACTTTGAAGATGTGAGGTAGCATGATGTGGCCCTCACTTGAAACCACATCTGTGGCCAGAAACTTTTTCATCACCCTGGGCACATCCCTGGTATACGTGGCAAACCGGCAATGCATTTTGAGGGTGCTGGCAGTGGTCCTGTTGCCATAATTTGGATCGGTAGAGAGTATGAGTTGTACACATCTCCAATCTCGCTCGTCGAACATTGTGTCACTTTCAGACATGATAGAAGGCTCCTATCGCTCTTGGGATTTGTACACAACTGGCCAACTAGTAGATGGTCTGCAACAAAGAAAGAAAATCGGTTCTTGTCTTTTGTCAAACGGAAATGGAATCATGTCGTCTTTTCTATGGCGACAATTTTATCGTTCCACTTTGTATTTTCAAATTGTTTTACAATATCTTTTTTTTTTTATTATATTGGTAGGTGAAAGTACAGAATAGTTACAAAACACATTTTCCTCCTCATGTTAAGAATGGATTTCTAAATAAAAGTTATTATTTTAGCACGGTAACATAAGTGTTTAAGTATGATATTTAAAAAACAATTCCTAAGTAAAATTTATCAAACTTAAAATAAATACATGAATTTAAAAGTAATGTCTACGACTTTAATTCCGAGAGTAATCCGTGAACAGGTTTCTTAATGAATAAACACTAACTGTTATATAAAACACTGCCTTAGAGCAATTATTATAAAAATATAAAGAAATCAGAATAATTATTTAAGTTGTATTTTGAATAGTTAAGTCTACTCTAAGAACAGTTCAAAATATATTCATGATAATTAAAAATGTAAACAGAGGATGAACACGATCGTTTAGCTCATAAAAAGTTTTTATTGTTTTTTTTTTTGTTTTTTTTTCATGAATAAAAACTGATTACAAAATATAAACAATTAAAATTATTATATTGTATTTTTGACACTTCTGCAGGATTCGGGCGAGTGCCATTGTTAGGGGGTGATAACTTCAATTTCTTCTTGGGCAAATAAATAACAAACAAGATTGGTAAGACAGCATGAATGTGGACCCTGCACACAAGCATGTTTTGTGTAAAAATGCCGTTTTAGACACATTTTTTCATTATAATAAAATCCTACCTTTCATCCTAGGAGAAGCATCATCATGATAGCCAATTTCTTTAAAATATTTTCCCCTCTAAATCTAAAGTCCTCATACCGCCACCAGTCTTTACCAGGAACTATTATACACATTATAAATATTCCGCCCTGTCTACCTTCATAACTGGCCAATAAACTCATACATAAACCATTATCTTTCCTTTTCCAGTTACAAAAATAACAATTTCTTTCTCAGTCAGTTCTAGCTATTTTCATTGGCTGTGAGTTATAAAATCGCTTGTTCTGGAATGCACATCTTCATAAATAAATGAACATGCTGGACATTAAAAATAATGGCCGCTATCATTTTAACCTAAAACAAACCGATTGTTAATAATTTTTAGTACACTTTAAGTCTTGCATGGGAAAACAGGTGATTAGCACGACCTTGTAGGTTTTCCAGAACAGCATACAAGAGACTATGTAAGCAAATATATGTGGACATATATATATGTACATAGAGAGTGAGGGACAGCTAGAGAAAGAGATGATGGAGAGAGAGATGAGTGTCATCATCACCTGTGCTACATCTTCTCATTCACACATACCAATATGTTCTAAAGGCAACTAGAGCGTTTAGTTTTTCTTCACCTACTTTTTCTCCCAGTGTTACCAGTTTGAGTAATTTTATTGAAAAACACTTGATAGAGAACTCTATGCAATTTTCATTTTTGTAGGGGGTTGCTTAGTTTTTTTTACATTTCTTCTTCTGTGTATGGGGAGGGGCATAGTGTTTAGTTTTCTTTTCCTCCTAGCATTATGAGTTTGAGACTGAGTACTGCAGATAATTATTTTTTTTTTTTTTGAAAAACGCTCAATAGGGAAGTCTATGTTATTTTAAATTTTTGTAGTGGGTTCCTTGGGTTTTTTTTTTTTTTTTTTTACATTTCTTCTGCAGGCAATCTTTTATACGGCGGGTGGGGGTGCATGCTAGCACTTTGCATTTAGATAAAAATGTGCTTTCACATAAATAATTGAATTTGTTTGAATAAAATATATATACACACAATATATACATACAAAACTACGCTGTCAGTTTTCACTTTACAAACTCGAGATTTGACATAAAGGGCATTGAGATTTGGGAAAATCTTTTTAATCATTTTTGGGTCAGATAGTTGGCTGTCAAGAGGTCAAAGTTCTATGATTTGACCCTTGAAAACTTTACCCAACTCCTCCACTAATTTTGGGTCTAAACACTTGAAATTTTAGATGTAGGTTACCTGAACATGAGTAAAACTTTTTAATACACACACACACACACACACACACACACACACACATATATATATATATATATATATATATATATATATATATATATATATGCACATAAAGTTATAAACAGTATATAGGGCCTGAGCAAAGCTGGGTTGAACTCCTTATATTATATATCATTCAAGCACTACCATGTTTGAATATATGGTTAAATAGCAGTTTTAGTCGTTTGGAACTGCTTTAAAACTTCACTGCTCACTCATTTATTGACCAAATTTCAAACAGTTATTACAGTTTATAGATAACTTTCTCAGCTATATTGTGAAAAAAAAATTTCAATTTTTGTTCATTAAAACAAAAGTTATGATGAATTTTCTGGTGTTCAAAATCGTAAAAAAATATAAGGAGGTGAGCAACGTTTTTTTATGGTTAGGTTCTATAGAAACCACGTCGCTTCAGTGACTATTGTTGCTACTAATTCATTAATGAAACATGAAAGGGAGATAATTGGGGTGATTTTATTAAAAGCAGACGAGTGCTGTAAATTGTTATTACATATGTGGGGCAAAAAAATAAGGTGGAAATTAAACAAAGAACAAGTGAATTTATTGGAATCCCTGAAAAATCATAGATTACAATAGAAATTACGAGCATGAATAGTAATATGGTTAAGCTTAAACATTGAAAAATAAAAGACTAGGTGTCTAAAGTGGAAAATAAAATAAATTTATAACTTAAAATATTGCAGCATTCAAATTTTTTATTTAAATTCAATTTATAACATTATATAATCAATTCTTAATATTGCATTATTTAAAATTATAAATTTATTATATTTTTTACTGGAATATTTTATCCCTTTCTTTTCCAGTTTTAACAACTAGTCCTTTACTTTTCCATGTTTAAGCTTAACCATATTACTTTTCTTGCTCGCATTTTCCTATGTTAATCTAATATATAAATCTCACTGTGTGTGTGTGTGTGTGTGTGTGTGTGTCTATCTCCGTTTTCCAAATTTTATCTCCTCCTAGTGTTGCGTTGTGTATCATAAAGGGAATCATGTGTGATCGTCTAGTCAGTTAACATTGTGTGAGCATCTAGTTGTTCTGCCTATTTGTTCATATGCCGTTGTGTGTGTGTGGTACATGTATTTTTCAGCATACCTCCGCGCGTCATCGATGTTGGTCCATCTTGAATCACCACATCTTGGAGGGAGACTGGTACTTGTTTTGGGGATGAAGATTCAATCACTCCAAGACAAGGAATTGGTTTTATAGTTTATTTCACTTTCCAGATGTCTTGTAGAAGGATAGAAAGTGAATCTCTGGCTTGTGTGGTTTCTCTTGGTCTCATTTCTACACATGTCAGCGTACCCCCCCTCCCCAGTGAAAGTGAGGAGACGTCTGTGAAGCCGTCCATTGCGTTCTAAGCCCAAACCAAATCTCTACAATTTAGCTAACCTGATCAGGTGACACACACACAATCCGATCAGCTGATCCGGTCAACGTGTCTCAATATAATTTACACACTCTCCCCTCTCTCTCTCTCTCTCTCAATCCATTCTCTCACATTCCTTCTATCCTTATTTTCAAAAATGTACGCATTTTTAAATTCTAGTACATTTTTTTCTATATCTATACAACCACACGGCTAAGAAAGATCAGGCTAAAAAAAAACTCCTTTAGTAAGCCTTTCCAACTAACTTCACAATTATTATTTATTTTTTTTTATTAGATCAGACCCCCTCTGATCTTTTTGAGTGTAGGGTATTCCTCCCCTGATCCATGTCAGTTGCTTTATCCAGCCACCCTTATGCCGTAAACTAGTCTCACTTTACCTCTTTCGAAATTGACGACACCTTTCATCCCAAAAGTGCCCTGATTGTATCCTTTGCTCGATTGTTCTATTAAGTATGGCTTTGTTTTAATTTTGTAACTATCTTATCTTGTCCAGGACATCTCAAAGCTCATAATTAATCTTCATGGTTGGCTTCCAAATTTTAAGATATATCTTTCATCACACAGATTCACTTGGATTTCCCTGCTCGGACTCTTGGAATTTTGATGAAGATTTAGAGAATATCACTCTTAACTAATTTACCCCCAACCTTTGTGCCATGATTCCTATTTGCGCCTAAATTCTAGCTAATGGCCCGATTTTCGTGATTTTTCTTTTCTCTCATCAGAGCTTCCAAGATCCAGCAGAGATATCCCGCATTCATGCATCTCTAAAATAAATATAAGGTATATCTTCTCACAGACCTACGGTATATTTTACTTTTCTCTCACCTCATTAGCTATATGTGATTTGCCTACGGTACTGCCTCAAATAGGTCCCTGGTACCCTTAAGGATTCTCGTATCCTCTCCACGCCTGTCTCTAATTAATTGGTCAAGTCTTGCCTCTTGCTTGGAATCATCACGTGTGACCAGCTTTTTTTCAAGCCCTCAATTTACAGGGTCTATTTTATTCTCTGAACAGGGCATCTCTAATGCTTTCCTGGCAAGTTACTCTTCTTGAAAAAAATATTTATGGACTTTAAAAAAAGATACAAAAAGCAAATTATTAAAAAAGAAAATCTCTCTTTTGGCTTATCACATCTGTAAAAACTTCTCAAAAATACCCGTTTATGTAATTGTTATTTTTGTCCCCTCTAAAATTCTAATTTATTCTAGGCCAACCATTTTACCAGTATCATCTGATTTTTCCTAAATCATTTCAATTCTAATGTATATACTTAATAATGACTACATATTCAGAGAATAATCCCACAAAAGAAAAATGACACAAAAAAAAAAAATTCTACAACCATTTCAAAAATTAGAATAAATATCGACTGAACCTTTGACTCTTCCAAAACTTAAGAACTAGTTGACCCCTTATTCAACCCAGTAGTGTGTCTTTTTTTTTTATTTCTTACATTGCTTAAATCTTATTTCTTTCTCTTTTTCCCAATTTTATTATTATTATTACTATCATTATTACTTAATTAACAACATGTAGTTACTTTTTATATTTTTCATTATTTCAATAAACCCCACAAGGCAAAGATTCACTCCTCCATTCTGCAAAAAAAAAAATACATGTCAAAGAACAAGAAAATCCTGCACTATACCGATCTGAGAAAACATCAATTATATAAAAAATAAAAATGTAAAAATTCTTATAAGCATTCACAAAGTCTCATCTCACCAATAATAAACCTCCAAATAACAAAACACAGTTTCGTGGAAACCCAATTTTATCCACGTCATCAAAATCAGAGATCAGCTGCATCACCTTTACCACCTCCAGAATATCAAAAAATAAAAAAAATCACAGTCGTTTACAAAAAATACATAGACATTTACTATTAAAATACATAGTCGTTTCCAAAAACAAAAAAACGACTCACTTATAAACTTCCAGACAATCCTTCACAAAACAAAAGTTCAAATCACTGGAAACTAAAATTGTCCACGTCACCCAACTTTAGGGGTTTTTTTCTTAATCTAAAAAACATACATTTTAACATTTCATATAACAGTTTACAACGATTTACATACAATGAATAACCTTTTTCCACACCAGAAAAAAAAATTCCTAAGAAAAAAAAAAAAACGTACAATTAGATAAAAAAAAAATTTCAGATTGGCAGCCTGTCCATTGTTTCTTCGCTAAAAAAGTACACAGAGCTTTTACAGTTTACAAATTGCAACATTTTAAGTGTGTATAATTTGTGTAACTTCTAACTCATAACAAATATTTTTCATTAACGTTCTCTCTGGTAATGTGACAGGCACCCATTTCACCACACTGTAACTTAATTCATATGTTCTATTTCTTCTTTTTCTTTTTTTTTTGCACTGTTTTACACATTTGCTGTATATTCAAAATTTACAATTTATTATCTGTATGTCGATCGATATATCTGTTTTTCCCCCAATTTCTTCTATTTATTTTTTCTACACCGTAATGTTAATATTTTCTTTCTTCTGTGTTTTCAATTTTCATATTCAAAATCAACAATTCGTTATCTGTATGTCGATCGAGCTATCTTTTTTTTCTTATTTCTTCTTAATTTAGCATAAATCTATCTATATATAATTTTAATGTGTCTATTTTTCTTCTTTTTTTTTCCATTGTGTCTTTATATATTTTTTTCACTACAGTAAATCCCCAGGTTCGATTTTTTATTTCTTTCCACCCATGTACGGGTGGACTGGTCCACTGGCACCAAAATTTGTATTTGTTGCGTTGTGTATCATAAAGGGAATCGTGTGTGATCGTCTACTCAGAGTTAACATTGTGTGATCATCTAGTTGTTCTGTCTATTTATTCATATGCCATTGTGTGTGTATGGTACATGTATTTTTCAATATACCTTCACGCGTCGTCGATATTGGTCCATCTGGAATCATCTCGTCTTGGAGGGAGACTGGTACTTGTTTTGGGGATGAAGATTCAATCACTCCAAGACAAGGAATTGGTTTTATAGTTTATTTCACTTTCCAGATGTCTTGCAGAAGGATAGAAAGTGAATCTCTGGCTTGTGTGGTTTCTCTTGGTCTCGTTTCTACACACGTCAGCATTCCCCCCCCCCCAGTGAAGGTGAGGAGACGTCTGTGAAGCCGTCCATCGCGTTCTAAGCCCAAACCAAATCTCCATGATTCAGCTCACCTGATCACATGACTCACACGCAATCCGATCAGCTGATCCTGACTTCTGGTCAACGTGTCTCAATATAATTTACACACTCCCCCCTCTATTTCTTGATCCATTCTCTAACGCTAGATGGATGATCGTTGGACGGCATGCAATAGCTCAAAAGATTGCATTTTTGGTTCAGAATTTTATTAGGGGCATTTAATCGATAAAAATAATTGGTAAGGGCTTCAAAAATGGGTTCAAACTTGAAAGCAATAACACCTTGACGAGCATAGCACCATGGCGTCATTGTACGCATGCTTACATCGAGTAAAAGAGAAATGTATGTATTAAGATATTTCACAACGTTATTGAAGCTGTTTTCCCATTGATGCAACGGGTAGCGTGACGGATTACTAGCACAAGTGTCATGGTTTCGCTCTCCATCATTTTTTCCTTTTAACATTCCGATATTCTTGTTTTTTAAATGTTATGTAATAAATATACAAGAACACTTTTATTAAAAAAATACAGAATGTTTTTGATTTACGTAACGAAAATGCCATATTCAAAATATATATGATATATCAGCTTATTTGTTACATTCCAAAAATCATGTAAATAAATCAAGTAATAGCATTTGTATTGGATCTACTCCTAAACTAATTAACCGATCATTAAGAATATTAATTATGTGTATATGTTTATATATTTCTATGTCTTGGATTCACCTCTAAACTAATTGACAGATCATTATGAATTTTAAATATGTTTATATGATTATATATTTATATGTATTAGAATAACTCCTAAACTAATTAACCGATCATTATGAATGTTAATTATGTGTATATGTTTATATATTTGTATGTTGTTTTTTTGTTTTTTTTACATGGTAGTCACTATTATCAAGGCCCAGAAGCCACTCGGGGATAAGGGTTATTGCATGGACAGTAGTCAATGGGATAATATCGTAGTAATCATTAGTAATGGAGATTTGATAAAATGTTTTACTTAAGGGGGCTGTTTATCAGGAATTTGTTTATGTTGGAATTAAAAACATCTAAGTTGTAGTCAAGTGGGAAACAGGCAAATGGAAGAGAGTTCCACAGGTGTGCACTTCTAAGAAAGGCGATGTGTTCATGGAATCTTCGTTTTGATTTAGACACAGGAATGGGGAAAATTATTGACTGTAGTTTTAGCTAGACTGGTGTTTTTTGGGGAAGATTGGCAAGGGGGGATCAGAGATTGGAGCTCAGACGAGTATGTATTGGATTTACTCCTAAATTAACCGATCATTATGAATTATAATTAGTTTAGGAGTGAATCCAATACATAGAAATATATAAGCATATACACATAATTAAAATTCATAATGATCGGTTAATTAGTTTAGGAGTGATTCCAATAAATAAAAATATATAAACATAGACACATATTTAAAATTCATAAAGATCATCCGTCTAGGAAGAGATACAATTTGAAAAACGGACACACACACACACACACACACACACACACACACACATAGTGAGATTTATATATTAGATAATATATATATATATATATATTATATTGATCATATAATATATATATTATATTTATATTGCATATACACATAATATATATATTATATAATATATATATATTATATTGATCATATAATATATATGTTATATATATATTACATATATATATATATATTATATTAATCATATAATATATATGTTATATATATATATATATATATATATATATATATATATTACATATATACATAATGTATGTATTACATATATATATATATATATATATATATATATACTAGCAATTGGTGCCCGGCGTTGCCCAGGTGTTTGGAGGTGTATGCTGAGCAAAAATAACAAAAAAAAAAAACCGAAAAAACGGTAATTTTTTAAAACTTTGACCCTTATTATGACCCCTTAATATTTATTGTTTTGGGCTCAAATCAAGTTATTAAATTAAATCCATGTCTAAGGAACCAATATCTAAAATGTTAAGTGTTTAGACCCAAAATTTTCTTAAATCTCAGTATCCTGTATATCAAATTTCGAGTCTGTAGACTAAAAATTGACAGAGTTATTACGTAGGGAAATGTACACACACACACACGTTCACTTTTATATATATATATATATATATATATATATATATATATATATATATAATCCGAACAAGACAACTCCCTAGCTTTTCTAGATATGCTCATCATCAGATCAGAAACCAATCTGAGTTTCAAAGTACATAGAAAGACCGCACACAAAAACGATTATATTCACTACTACTCACACCACAATCATAAAATAAAGACCGGCATGATCATTGTTTTTTTCTTGCATGCACCCCCCCCCCCCAATATCTTAATGATGAAATTCAACACATTATGAATGTTTTAAAACATTACAGTACCCATCCTATTTCATTTCTTATGCAAAGAAAAAAGCTACGAAAATACACTATAATATAAACAGACAGAAAACTAAAACAAATATCTCCCTATAAAACAGACGTCTTTTCATTCCTGCCCACACTAAAAATACAAAAATCTACGACACTCTTAATAGACTTGGTTTTCACTTGATGCAAACAATTCCACAACAATAAAACAGACATTAAAAACTCCCAAAACCCTCACATCCAACGCCGGTATATATTCCATCCTATGTAACGATTATCAACAAGCTTACATAGGCAAGACACAGTGTAAATTGAAACTAAGATTTTACGAATACAGAAGAGATATAAGGAATGGTAACACCCTAAATGCACTCTTTTGCCATTGTGCGGGACACCATCATTCATTTAATTTAGATCATGTGAAAATTATAAAATACATGATAGATAGAGCCAAAAGAAGACTTTTAGAGTCAGCACTAATATTAAACACTAATACTATTGTGCAAAGTAAGGGCTTCTACCATTTAGCCCCTAGTATAGGGAAAATAATAATCAAAGAACAAAATATAAAGATAGATCCTGATTAATTCATACTATTATCCCAAACCATTTTTCCTTAAATAATTTAAACAAAATGAATAAGATTAGAGAGAAGGAAAAAAAGTGTACAAAAGTATTTAAATAACGTATTTTTAAAAGTATATATATATATATATATATATATATATATATATATATATATATATATATATATATATATATATATATATATATATATATATAGACATTGAAAAACCTAACTTTCCCATACACACACATTTATAGTTTCCTTCCCGATACGGGTAGGATTCTAACACTGTTTCCTTTTCATTTACGTATGGTCTATGATCGTTTTCTTCTTCTGCATTTTTCCTTTTAAAATCCTGAAGATGTCCACTGCAATAGGGACGAAACGTTGATCACCATTTTATAAATTTTTATAAATTCATTCGGTTTTTCTTTTTTCAAAACAACATATATAATATACAATATATATATATATATATATATATATATATATATATATATAATATATTATATATATATAATATATTATATATATATTATATATATAATATATATTATATATATAATATACAATATATATATAATATACAATATATATATATAATATACAATATATATATATAATATACAATATATATATATATATATATATATATATATATATATATATATATATATAAGGTAAAATGTGTATGACCATTTCATGTATGTCTTGCAAAGGCTTCTTTCGCATACGCTCCCTGGAGGGGGGGGTTACGATCACTTAGAACTATTTACATACCCGCTAGATAATAATATTTACGATTTGGGAAAGCGCGTCGCGTCTAGATTTACTTAAAGCGACTTTTACAAAATTATTGCTGTTTTGGCTTCTCACATGTTGATTCGGCTTTTTTGTATAAAAAGCGAAACTAATTAAAAGCTAACACGGTTCTCGGCATCGCGGCGGGAACGTCCACAAGCAATCAGCTTTGATCAATATGGGCCTAAATCCCTTATATCAAACAATTGCTAATCCCCTTTCATTTGGGGAGCCGGTTTGCCCACCATAATCTTGGGAAACCGAAAACTGCCCAGCATTGAAACAAAGTAAACAAACCCAAAAAAAGCTGCCATGCATTAAATAAAATACTGCTATGTCATCTCGTAACGCTCCCGTGATGACCTCATTTAGCGACTACCTGTCAATCAAACCTCTTTCACTCACTTTATAAGCCTTATTTTAACATTCTAATCAATTCCTCTTACTCTTGGACTAGACGGTTAAGTGGTTGGAGTTTGTTTCACCTCCGCGTCAAGGCTCCCGGGTTTAATCCCGCCTCCCGACCAAAACTATGTTTTTTTTTCTTTTACATCTTTAAACACCTGGGCAACGTTTATTTATTTTTTTTTTTTTTTTTACTTCGCTTTAGTTTACCTCCCCCCATCGCCTATACACACAGCGGTTTTTTTTTCGCTGTTTTTTTTTTTTTGGAGGGGGTATCCGATTTTTTTTAACATCGTTTCAGGTTTATTACTTACCCTCCCCCATACACACACCTACAAACACCCGGGCACAACGCCGGGTACCTCCCCCCCCACGCAAGTATATATATATATATAATATACAATATATATATATATATAATATACAATATATATATATGTATATAATATACAATATATATATAATATACAATATATATATATATATGTATGTATAATATATATGTATATAATATATATGTATATAATATATATGTATAATATATATGTATATAATATATATGTTTATTATATATATATGTATATAATATATATGTTTATTATATATATATGTATATAATATATATGTTTATTATATATATATGTATATAATATATATGTTTATTATATATATATGTATATAATATATATGTATATAATATATATGTTTATTATATATATATGTATATAATGTATATATGTATATAATATATATGTATATAATAATATCCATTCAAGTGTAATAATCTTTTTCTTCACCATATTCCCTCTGCTTCACTTTTTGTTATCAAGTAAGATCTTTGACTTACTTGTAGTTTCATCAAATACTTTTGAATGCAAAATCCGATCCCGCATTTTGCTAATTCCTACCCTCTGATGAGAAGGAAAGTATTTCTTCGAAACTCCGCGGATTAAGGACTATCCACTTATCAAGTGTTTCCTTTTCAGATTAAATATGTTTTTAACTCTTTTTCAAAGTGTTTTTTTACATGTTTCATTAACTGCTTGCTCTTATTATAATCTCTATCTCCTATTTGGTTTTATCGAGGTTTTACATCCGGTTGAGATTACTTTATAGATATTAATACTTTAATATGTATAATATACTTTAGCTTCATCATCGTGGATTTTTTTGGTAAATTTAATTGTCATTTTTATTTTATAATATACAATATATATATATATATATATATATATATATATATATATGTATATATATAATATACAATATATGTATATATATAATATACAATATATGTATATATATAATATACAATATATGTATATATATAATATACAATATATGTATATATATAATATACAATATATGTATATATATAATATACAATATATGTATATATATAATATACAATATATGTATATATATAATATACAATATATATATAATATACAATATATGTATATATATAATATACAATATATATATAATATACAATATATGTATATATATAATATACAATATATATATAATATACAATATATGTATATATATAATATACAATATATATATAATATACAATATATGTATATATATAATATACAATATATATATAATATACAATATATATATAATATACAATATATATATATATAATATACAATATATATATATATATATAATATACAATATATATATAATATACAATATATATATATATAATATACAATATATATATATATAATATACAATATATATATATAATATACAATATATATATATATATAATATACAATATATATATATAATATACAATATATATATATATATAATATACAATATATATATATAATATACAATATATATATATATATAATATACAGTATATATATATATAATATACAATATATATATATATAATATACAATATATATATATATAATATACAATATATATATATATAATATACAGTATATATATATATAATATACAGTATATATATATATAATATACAGTATATATATATAATATACAATATATATATATATAATATACAATATATATATATATATAATATACAATATATATATATATATATAATATACAATATATATATATATATATAATATACAATATATATATATATATAATATACAATATATATATATATATAATATACAATATATATATATATATAATATACGATATATATATATATAATATACAATATATATATATAATATACAATATATATATATATATATATACAATATATAATATACAATATATATATATACACAATATATATATATATATATATACAATATATATATATATATATAATATACACAATATATATATATGTATTAAATACACTATATATATATAATTTACAATATCTATATATATATATAATATACAAAATATATACAATATATATATATAATATGCAATATATATATATGATATACAAAATATATATATACATATATAATATACAAAATATATAATATACAGACAATATATATATATATATATACAGATAATATACAAAATATATATATAATTTACAATATATATAATATACAATATATATATATATATATATATATATATATATATATATATATATATATATATGATGGACTCTCCCGTCGATTTCGATGTATGAGGTTCGGACAACCCATATTTCTAAAACTCATTCATGCTTTTGCCTCTGATGACTGTTTAGTCCAGCAATGGACTTGCAAACAAGGCCACAAATAGAACATGAATGTGGATTTAACGCTGCAGATATTGGTGCGGCTGCTAGTCGTTTAGCTCTTACTTTGTTTTCTTTCAGTTGCCGTAAGCTTTCAGATTGAAACCTCTGGAGACCTTCAAAACACCTTGATCTCCATCCTTTTCAGTCATTCACCTCATCTTCAAGACTCCTGTATGGTATGTTCACTGCAGACAAGTTACTCTTCAACTTGTCCTTGTACCTAAGCCAAGGACGTCCGACAATTCTTTTACCACCCTCAAATTGACTGTACATCGCAATTTTTTGAATTCTGTCATCGGGCATCCTCAATACATGACCAGCCCACCACAATTGTGATTGAATAAGGAATGATTCAATGCCAGATATTTTGCATTTTGTGAATAATTCAGCATTTGATACCTTGTCGCGGAGGCTAAGACCACATGGAGCATAGACAGCTTTTGTGGAAAACGTCTAGCTGATTAATGTGATGTCTGTAGAGGGTCCATGACTCAGATCCATAAAGAAGAATGGAAAGAACAACAGCACGGTAGACAAGGATTTTTGTGTCTAGTCGAATACCCCTTTCGTTCCACAAGCGATGGCAAAGATTTCCAAAGGCAGAAGTGGCCTTAGCAATCCTGTTGACAATTTGATCATCAAGAGAACCGCCCTGGTTCACCTTGCTACCAAGGTAAGGAAAGGACTTGACATAATTGATATCATGGCCGTCGACTTTCAGCTTGCGCACAGGAAATCTATACTCTGGTGGATTTTGCTTTACGCCTTCAACTTATTTTGGAGTAGGGTGTGGCTGATGCACTACCTCAGTCTTCCTTATGCTAATTGTCAGGTCAAAGGCCTTGCACGCGCCTGAAAATCGATCAAGAAGAACCTGGGCTTCTTCAAAGGATGTGGCTACCAGTGCGGCATCGTCAGCGAAGAGCAAGTCACGAATAATTTCGGGGCGAAGAAGAGTCTTGGCTTTAAACCGTTGATGGTTAAATAAGCCACCGGATGACCGAAATTGAAACTTGACACCAGTGTCCAAATCATCAAATGCATGTTTCAGCATTAGTGAAAAGAAGAGCGCAAAGAGGACTGGCGCCATTACACATCCCTGTTTGGTCCCATTCGTAACATCAAATGGATCAGACATGATACCATCTGAGACAACATTGGCCTTCATCCCCTCGTGAAAGGAAATGATCACGTTCAGCATGTTTTCTGGAATACCAAGCCTTCTTAAAACTTGCTAAAGAGCATCGCGATTCACAGTGTCGAAGGCTTTCGTCAGGTCAACAAACACCATATACAATTCCTGATTTTTCTCATGGACCTTTTCTGCCACCTGATGTAAGGAAAATATCATGTCAATGGTGCCGCGACCCGACTGAAACCCAGACTGGGACTCCAGATACACCTTATCAATGAGACGATTTATGATTCGGTTTAGAATGAGCCTAGCCAGAATCTTTACTGCAATTGAAAGCAGAGATATCCCCCGATGGTTGTCACAGACATTCTTGACTCCCTTATTTTTGTAGAGATGTTTGATGCAGGCATCTTTGTAGTCCTGTGGAACTCGGCCTGCTTTCCATATCTTTACAAAGAGAGCATGGAGCTTTTTTTTACCAGCACATGCCCACCATGCTTGTACACTTCAGACGGAATTGGATCCTTTGGTGATGGGGACTTGCCAGAAGCAATTTCTTTGATGGATTCCCATACTTCCTGATAAGCAGGTTCCAATGACAATTCTGGAATATCTGGATTCTGAGGAAAAGAGGACAAGACATCGCCGTCAATGACTACTGAAGTGTTTAAAACAGTTTCAAAGTCCTCCTTCCAACGATTGAGAATATATGATTTATCAGTCAGCAATGCCTCTCCATCGGCTGTGCTTAATGGAGAAGCACCACTTTTTTGAGGACCAAATACCTCTTTCAGACCATCATAGAAGGCTTTCGTGTTCTTGCTGTCAGCAGCTCCCTGCAGTGCAATTGCCTTATTGTACCACCATTGTTCTTTCATAGCTCATTGTACCTCACCTTTACACTTTTTGTAGGCCGTGTACTTCACTGTTGAGTTTTTGTCCTCAATCCAACATTTGTGAGATGAGTGCATTTGGTTAATCAGTGCTTTAACTTCATCATCACTTTCGTGTTTTCTTTTCGGTATTCCAAGGACTTCTACTGCTACAGCTTGAGTTGCTTCTCGCAATGCTTTCCAAGAAGATTCAACATCATCAGTTACATCAACACCCTCAAGGTTTTCATCAAGCTTATTGGAGAGCTCAGTTCTCTTCTCCCTGAATTTAAGAGGCTGCACATCAATGCGTTTGGGGACTGTTGATCTTGTAACTCTGTGCCTTTGCACATGCAATGACAGTTTACTTTTGAGAAGGACGTGATCCGAAAGATAGCAAGAAGTGTGGAAAGAGCGAGTGATTTTGAAGTCACTCATGTGCTTCCGCTTTGTTATGACGAAGTCAATAAGATGCCAGTCCTTTGAACGAGGATGCATTCATGTCGTTTTCTGATGCACAGGTTGTTGGAATATGGTATTGGTAATACAGAGGTCAAACTCCCTACAGATTGTAAGAAGTCGTAAACCATTTGCATTTACCTTGCCTATGCCATGCTTACCAAGTACATCAGTCCACAAGAGATGGTCATTACCAACACGAGCATTGAAATCGCCAGCAAGAATGAGTTTATCATGATGTCGAACTCTGGAGAGGTCATCACGGAGTGTATCGTAGAAGTCATCCTTCTCTTGATCTGAACTGGCTAACGTTGGGGCGTAACAACTAACTAGCATCACCCTGGTGTTTCCTTCTAACTCTAGGGAAAGAGTTGCCACACGATCAGATATGCCTTTGGGCAAAGACGATAAGGACTTTGCCATCTTGGACTTAATGGCAAAATCAACGTCTGATTGGCGGGGTTCATTTTCTGCCTTTCCTGACCAAAAGAAGTCATATCCACCCTTTTCCTCTCGAAGGTGAGAATTGCCAGGCAAGCGAGTCAACATCATACCTCTGTAACTCAAGAGAAACAAATGTGAGGTTTTCATAATGAAATTACGATAAGCTGTCAGAAACCCACACAAATGACTTGCTTTAAGTGGTGAAGGCTCGTGTAGGACCATCCACACTTTTTGGAACTGTTGATTAACTCACTCGGTGCAAACAAATTGCCACTGAACAGGCAGACAACAGCCCTCAGGTTTGATGTAAGAGTTTCCTTCTCTTAGTGGTATAACCGCGCCCCCAGACACCAACCTGGTAATTTCCTTGTACCGGCGCAAATATATATATATATACATACATATATATATATATATATATATATATATATATATATATATATATATATATATATATATATATATATATATATATATATATATATATATATATATATACATATATATATATATATATACATATATATATATATATATACATATATATATATATATATATACATATATATATATATATATACGTACATATATATATATACATACATATATATATATGTATACATATATATATGTATACATATATATATACATATATACATACATATATATATACGTATACATATATATATACATATATATATACATATATATATATACATATATACATACATATATATATATATATATATATATATATATATATATAAGAAATATATAATATATATATATAAGTATACATACACACAAACACACATGATGCTAGTTGGCCGTTGACCCCGAAAAGGGGTCAAAGGGCGAATGATATATAATATGCAATATATATATAATATACAATATATATATATATATACATATACAATATACAATATATATATAATATACAATATATATATACATATATAATATACAATATATATATAATATACAATATATATATACATATATAATATACAATATATATATAATATACAATATATATAATATACAATATATATATATACAATATATATATATACTATATATAAATATATAATATATACAATATATATATTATATACAATATATATATAATATATACAATATATATATATAATATATACATTATATACAATATATATATAATATATACAATATATATATACAATATATATATAATATATACAATATATATATTATATACAATATATATATATAATATATACAATATATATATTATATATATAATATAGAATATATATATAATATATATATAATATACAATATATATATATAATATCGAATATATATATAATATACAATATATATATGTATGATATGCAATATATATATAATATACAATATATGTATATATAATATACAAAATATATATATATACAGATATATATATACAATATATATAATATACAATATATATATATCATATACAATATATATAATATACAATATATATATATCATATACAATATATATAATATATATATATAATATACAATATATATATATATATAATATACAATATATATTTATATATAATATATACAATATATATATAGAATATTCAATATATATAATACAATATATATATACAATATATATATATATATAATATATAATATACAATATATATATATATAATATACTATATATATAATCTACAATATATATATAATATAAAATATATATATAATATACAATATATATATATAATATACTATATATATAATCTACAATATATATATTATACAATATGTATATATATAATGTACAATATATACATATATATATAATATACAATATATATATATAATATACATTATATATATATAATATACGATACATATATATAATATACTATATATATATACATATATATAGATCTATATAATATATAATTTATATATAGATATATATATATAATATACAATATATATATATATAATATACAATATATATAATATACAATAGATATATATATATAATATACAATATATATAATATACAATGTATATATATGTTGTGGTGGCACACATTCATTTGCATATGTGGATAGTAATTACACATAAATAGGAAGACTCAGTTAGTCTGAGTGTGTGTTCACCAGAAGCCACCGAAGGCCGCCGAGAGCAGATATGTTTCTCCAGCAAAGACTCTCTTATTTGACACCATTATGTAAATATCCTGTAAATATACCTTTTCCTAATACACTTCTTATTTGATCTACCTTTGTTTGTTGAGTCGTCATTTGTGTTGCTTTCTACGTTACTTGTGTCAACTTGCAAACTTAACAATATATATATATATACGTATATAATATACAATATATATATAATATACAATATATATATATAATATACAATATATATATAATATACAATATATATTTATATATAATATATACAATATATATATAAAAAATAAAAAAATGTATAAATAAGCGCTTATACAGGTATAGAGGTAACATAATCAAAGGATCATAACTATCATATTATAACCGGGTATTATCACCTTCTCAACACAGGAATACAGATACATAAAAGGTAAAACAAAATAAAAACATTAAAAAAAAAAACAACTAAAAAAAAAAATAAATAAATAAATAAAAACTTCAATCACAGAAGCGGATAAACGAGAAAAAAACAAAAAAAACAACAGTAACAATAATAATAATAATAAATTATTGTATAAAATAAAATAAAAAAAATACATGTATATAAATATATAACCAAAGCTTACAACAGAAATAATATAATAAATATATAAGTAAAATAAAATATTTCTGCAGGACTGCCACGCTCTCTCCACCATCTTAAATCCACTTTTGTCTTCTATTTTGAAAAAGAGAGGTACCTTTCTCTCGAAATTAATCAAAGTTCCACACCACCCACGGACTTTACATACACTGGACACACCAGCAACTTGGTTATAAATAATTATACATTGAAGTGAAGAATGATAGTCAAATAAAGGTTAGACACTCCTCTATTCAACCATACTCGTCTACATCTGTTTGTTTTTCTTTTTTACTTCATCTTTTCCGGTCTTCCTTCGCATTGTTTTTGGCTTAAAATATATATATATATATATACACTTGTGCCCGATATTATTCATATCCCTCGGATCTTTGAGATTTCTATAAGAATATTGCTCAAACCAGAAGGTAGACAATATTAAAGGGATTTCAAACAATAAATCAAGCATAAGCATTTAATTTAAACTCAACAAATAAATAAATTATGCAAGTTTGAAACATTATACAAAGAAAAACAATAATGGCACTAGTTCAAAATTATTCATACCTCTCTTACTAATAGTCAATAGCATGCCCTTTATTCTTAATAACTGCCTGTAACCGTTTTGGATATTTATCAACAAGGTTTTTACAAGCATCAACACTGATTTTTTACCATTCTTCAATGCAGTAGTTCTCCAAATCCCTCAAATTTCTAGGTTTCCGCTTTTTAACCTCAGTTTTCAATATGTGCCAGAGGTTTTTTGATAGGGTTCAGGTCGGGACTCTGGCTAGGCCATTCCAAAACATTAATTTGATTATCCCCAAACCATTTCTTGACTATTTTGGCAGTATGTTTTGGATCATTATCCTGTTGAAGGACCCAGTTTGGTCCTAAATGGAGCTTCTCCGCATCCTGTCTAATGTTTTTCTGGAGTATCTCCAAATATTGCTCCTTCTTCATGGTTCCATCTATCTTGACCAAACTACCTGGACCACTAGCCGAAAAGGAGCCCCAAAACATTAGGCTACCACCACCATGTTTCACCGTGGGTATGGTGTTCTTTGGGTTGTAAGCTTCTCCTTTCTTCCTCCAAACGTAAGAAGCATCCATATGGCCAAGCAATTCAATTTTTGTTTCGTCAGTCCACAAAATACTTGAGAAAACGGACTCTGGAGAATTCACATGGGTCCTAGCAAACTTTAGACGTGCTGCAAGGTGTTTTCCGGTGTGCAATGGAGTCCTTCTTGGTCTTCTTCCTTTCAGACCATTTTCATGCAGAGTCCTTTGCAATGTTTGCTTTGATATTTTTATGCCAGAAGACTCCAGATTTTCTAAAATGTCCTTAGTAGTGGTGGTTGGATTTGCATTAACACTTCTTACAATATTCCTGGTGGCTCTAGCAGACAGTTTCCTTTTCCTTCCTCTACCAATCAAGTTGTTTGTTGTGTGGTGGTTCTGGAATTTTTGGATGATGCTCTGTACTGTTGCTGTAGGGACCTCAAATTTCTTGGAAATTGACTTGTAACCTAAACCATCCTTATGTGAATTCACAATTTTAGTACTAAGATCATTACTAAGCTCTTTTTTCTTCCCCATTCTAATAATTTTTATTCTTTTATTGGTTTTCAGTTGATATCATTTTAATTTCTGAAAAATGCAAAAAACGAAATGAAATTAATCAAAGGTTGTATAAAAGCATTCAAAATAAGAATCAAACAGGAAACAAACAGTCAGAAACTCGATTAATACTGAAAAAATAAGGGGGTATGATTATTTTTGAACATTGCAGATTTTATAAATAGCTGTATATTTCTTTTATTACAAGTATCCCGAGATTTTAAAATGACGAAAATGATCAGAAGAGGTTTATTAAGAATATGTATCAATATGGACGTAAACAATAAATTCTTACAAAGTTACACCTTATAAACTCAATTTTCAAGGAGGGGTATGAATAATATCGGGCACAAGTGTATATATATATATATATATATATATATATATATATATATATATATATATATATATATATATATATATTTCTTTACCAACAATGCTTCAAGCAAACTACTACCTACTCATATATATATATATATATATATATATATATATATAATATGCAATATATATATAATATGCAATATATATATAATATGCAATATATATATAATATGCAATATATATATGTATAATATACAATATATATATAATATACAATATATATATAATATACAATATATATATATATAATATACAATATATATATGTATATAATATACAATATATATAATATACAATGTATATATATATACAATATATATATATATAATATACAATATATATATATATATATATATATATATATATATATATATATATATATATATATATATATATACTAGCTGTACCCTGCCACGCATTGCAGTGGCTCAATTCGGTGTAATGTAAAAATTTAATAAAAAGAGAAAAATGCATGTTTCTTATATTCTTAGTACAGCAATCCACTCCAAAAAGTGAAAAAGAAGGCGAAAATTAAAAAAAATGGTACTCTTGCAAAATTTGATCTGGATCCTCGGGAGTTTCTGTCAATCATTCATGGTTTGAACTCGACATACAATCAGTGGATGAAGCCGAACGTAGCAAAAATGTTGAAACGCTAAATGTTTTTGTTTTTTTTTGTTTTTTTCTGTATACAAAAATGTGAGGTAGTAATTAATATTTGGTTGATGGGGGGGGGGGGGGTACTATACACAGATTCGAAAAAGTTGTCCAAAAACAAATAAATGAAAGCAAAGGTAAGGTAAGTTACGTTTCTACCTAACTGGATAATTGTTTAGTGTTTTTATGTAATGTAAAATGTTTAATCGGCTCGAAAAACAGAAATGGTCGCAGACTCTGTTGAATACGTGAAGTTTGGGAAAGTAAGTTGAAAACTAAAAACTATACAAAACAGTGTCTGAAACCCCACAAATATATGTTACCATGACATAGGCTGGCATAATCGGTGGGTTTCTGACAGTATTTTGTATAGTTTTTTAGTTTTAACTCACTTTCTCTAACTTAAAATAATCAACAGTGTCCGCCACCATTTGCAGCTTTCAAATATACAGATAAACACTGTTTTTCAAGCCGACTAAACGTTACATTAAATGAAAAGGGTTCATATTACTAAACACAGATACAAAAAATTTGTCAAAAAATAAATATATAACAAATAAATGCTATCAAAGGCAAGAAAAGTAAATGTTCTACCTAACTGGATAAGATGTTAGTGTTTTTATGTAATGTATAATCGGTTCAAAAACATTCAATGTTTATCGGTATATCTGAAAAATACAAATGCCGGCAGACTGTATCGAACACGTTAAGTTTGGGGAAATTTTGGGAAAATGAGTTTAAACTAAAAAAACTATACAAAATACTGTTAGGAACTCACTCAATATATGTTATCATGATGTAGGCTGGCATATAATCGGTGGTTTTAAACTTTTGCTCGATACAGGTGATGACTTTTAAAAGTCCTTTTTAGTGATTACCTGGTTTGAGGATATTTGTACAACTAATCGACAAATCTGCTCCAAAAAATCCGGTATTATTTTACTTTAAAGCCCGTTTCACGTTCGTATATAACAAAATATTTTATTGTAGATTTTGGTGTGCTAAAAACGAATCTGCAAACCGTTTCCGTAGCAAAAAGAAAGTTTTCATGATATTCATGAAATTACTTTTTCGAAAAGTGGGTGATCACTTTTCAATGTAAATTTAACTTAGAATGAGCACCTACTTTCTGGCCACCTGAGAGAGGAGTTTTTTCTGTGTGTTTCTTGGCTAAAAAGTTTTTTGTTTGATTTCTTTTGCATGGTAATAACCCCTGAACTCTGGGACTATTTTCCATTTCACAGCCGTAGCCTTCGTTTACGCTATGCGTGAGCATAAACAAAAGCTGTTTAGCCAATAAACATGGGAAAAAATCCCCCCTCTCTCAGGTGGCTAGAAAGTGGGTGCTCATTTTAAGTTAAATTTACATGGAAAAGTGATCGCCCACTTTTCGAAAAAGTAATTTCTTCATATCATAAAAACTATTTTTTTGCAACGGAAACGGTTTGCAGATTCGTTTTTAGCACACCAAAGTCTACAAAAAAAAATTTGTTATCTACGAACGTGAGACGCACGGCCCTTTATGGAAAATTATATCAAAAATCCGGGGGAAAATAGTTTTCAATAAAAACAGCAAACGAATTCGATAGAAAAAAAATGGATGCTATGTTTTTTTTTTTTTTTTTTCTGTGTGTTTCTTGGCTAAAAAGTTTTTTGTTTGATTTCTTTTGCATGGTAATAACCCCTGAACTATGGGACTATTTTCCATTTCACAGATGTAGCCTTTGTTTATGCTACACGTGAGCATAAACGAAAACTGTTAAATATGCACTCGCGTACAAACTGCCTTGTCAAAAAACCCTTAAGCCAATTAACACGAAAATAAATGCCCCTTCCCCGGGTGGCCAGAAAGTGGGTGCTCATTTTAAGTTAAATTTACATGGAAAAGTGATCACCCATTTTTTGAAAAAAAAATTTCTTTATATCATGAAAACTATTTTGGTACTCATTGGGCGTTGATTTCCATGGCGACCCACAGAATTATTTAATGGTCGTTCCCTTAGTCTCCACCTAGTCAAGGCTAACGCATGTGCACATAACATTTTTTATTTATTTACTTACGTGGCGGAGTTATACAACCATCACCCCCATGCGAATTTCTATACTGATAGGTTTTTTGAAATTTTTTCACTGGATTATTATTGATTGAACACTAACCAGATTATGAAAAAAAATTGAAAAAAAAAAAATTATTTCAACATTTGAAAGGAGTACTCACTTTTTAGTTACTACGAGAACGTAGTAACTAAAAAGTGAGTACTCCTTTCAAATGTTGAAATAATTTTTTTTTGGGGGGGGGGGGGCTAAATACGGAAGTGTCTTCGGGAGATATAAAATGGTCGTATGGTGACGAAGCAATGTATCGGGAGGCGTACGGGATGGAAAATTATTGGTAAATTTTTAGATTAGGTCCACCTCCTCAATTTTCTTTTAAATGACGACTTGTAATGGTTTTCGACTATGCTGAATACGAAAATCGCATTGAAATTTTGCAGAACTAATTAGTTATCAAGATATAAAAAGTTGTATTGTGCATTGTAATCTTTGGCAGCCATCTTTTTTACGCGCGCACGCGCCAAAAACAAATGCACGCGCATAAAAAAGATGGCCGCCAAAGAATACAATCCATAATATAACTTTTTATGTCTTGATAACTACTGATTTTAGGTATGTGAAAATGCCAAGGCTTTTGCGAGGGTTAAGTGGCATTGGTAACTTGAGTAAGCCGTAATTCTGTGCACTGAGGTATGTGTCATAAATTGGCCCCTACCACCTATATCCGGGGGGTTAACTACACCGCAGGGATACTGATGAGGTAGCACACATGTTTCGCTACATGCTGGTATTTTAATTATTTCCATACGTTCAGTAGAAGTGTAAAAAATTTTGAAGTGAAGTTTTGTGTCATTTAAATCATCATTATTAGACCTGAAGGTAAGTTGTAATAGTTTTGAAACTATATATATTCGTTAATATAGATATTAAACCTTATTTGTGCGAAATATGAAGCCTATATGACTTTACCTTCATTGGTTTTGAGTTTACCTAAAATGTGAAGCCGTTACGAAAATTTTCAAAATTTCACTAACGCCATATCGTTAACCTACGCACTTTGTTTACAAATATTTTCCAACAACGGCAATGACGCCAAACTACGGCTGGCTAAAAAAATTCTTTTAAATTATTAAAATTTATTTCAGCATAATGAACTTTTAGGATTTAAATTTTACTTTCTTTAAACCAAAATATTTCTCCCCGGCAAAATGTATTTTTTTCTATTTTATCATTTTATCGAGCTGCTTTTTTTTTCTTCCATTTTGTTACTTTGCTTTTTTATTCTATGATAAACTAATAAACAAATTTACAATTAAAAAAATACAAGAGTTATTTTTAAAATTAAAAAAAATAAAACTTTCATGAATATATTTTTTATTATGCACATTTTGCAAACTTTAAATTCTAAAAGTTTTAATAATTTAAAAGAAATTTTGGGTTTGTATTACTGTACACATTCGAAAAAGTTGTCAAAAAGCAAATATATAACAAATAAATATTATCAAAGGCAAGATAAGTTACTTTTCTACCAAACTGGATACAGTTTTTGTTTTTATTCAATGTAACATGTTTATTCAGCTCGAAAAACATGCAGTGCTTACCGTTGTATTGGAAAATTCAAAATGGCGGCCACTCTCTCTTAAACACGGTAAGTTTGGGAAAAGGTGTTATAAATAATAAACAAGACAAAATACTATTAAAAAAACACCGAATATATGCCAACTTATGTCACGGTAACATATAATGAGCGAATTTCTAACAGTATTTTGTCTAGTTAATTATTTATAACATCTTTTCTTGAACTTACCGTGTTAAAGAGAGTGTCGGGCGCCATTTTGAATTTTCCAATACATCGATTAACACTGTATTCGAGCTGAATAAAAACACGACAAATATATCCAGTTAGGTAGAAAAGTAACTTATCTTGCCTTTGATAACATTTATTTGTTATATATTTGTTTTTTTGACAACTTTTTCGAAATTTTAATTTATATGCTAAAAGAAATTTTAATAATTTATATGCTAAAAGTTCATGAAAAATGTAAAAAAAAATTATATTTATTGGTGTTTGTATGATGAGAAATAAAAAAACGGTGCTTCTGCAGTTTATTTTGACATAAAAAATCAGCATTAGCAGTAGACTTCATATGCGGGGATGTAATATTGCCTTAGTAATTGACTGCATCTTCCGCCCCAGCATCCCCTTTCACCTCTTAATCTTGTAAATAATTCATTAATAAACTTTCAAAATATATTTTTCTTGTTCTCCATTCAATAAGCTCTCCAGTGATATTTGTCTTTTTGAAATCGGACAAGAAATAAGAAAGCTATGACAAAATAACTGTGAAAAATCTTGATATCGGTCACAACTTTGTTAAGGAAATCCATTGATTCTATTGTCAAAAATTAGCCTCAAATTTCAGCTTTAGAATTGTTGTAACTTTCTTATTATTTGTCCTACAGAGGTGGTTCAAGTATCATTAGAATGCTCTCTGCATACTCTTTCTGCTGAGCTGTTCCATTTTGAGATATGTTAACTTTGAAATTTTCTTTCACGTACCTACTGATTTCCGCAAAATTTCAATGTGATTTCCGTATTCAGCATACTCGAAAACCTATAAATGTCGTCATTTAAAGGAAAATTGTGGAGGTGGACCTAATCTAAAAAAATACCAAATTATTAAACATTTCGGTACTCATGCAGAGAGTGATCCGTGCTGAAATAATAATGTTATTATTTTAAAAGCCGTTGTTAACATGGGGAGGGGAGGGTGTTTTGTACCTATTCTGTATTTAACCTTACAAAAAAAAAAACATATCATAAAGCTTTAATTAAACCTGGAAATAAGATTTTAAAAATAGCGCGGGTCATTCTCTGCATTAGCACCAACATTTCTCCAGCATGTTAGTGAAATTTATAATACTTAAAAAAATTTAAAAAAACCAAAAAAACCCTCACCTTTCATAAAAAAAATTATTTAAAAAAAAAAAAAAAACACCCACAAACTGACTTTTAACTAAATAAGTAAAAAAAAAAAAAATTTTAAATCTCAAAACTTTATTTTCATAAAAACGATAAAAAAGTCATGTTCAATCTATTTTTTTTCTTTGAGAAACAAATATATTTCTGACTTACAAATGCGGTAGAGACTCATATTATTTTTACTTTCTATGGTTTTGATATACAGCGTTTTTAAAAAATGGTGACTGATTTATCAGAACGTTGTAACTAAAAAGTGAGCACCACTTTCAAATGTCGAAATAATGATTTCTTTTTTAATTTTTTTTTTTTTTTTTTTAATAATCTGTTTAATTAGTGTCCAATCGATAATAATCCAGTGAAAAAAATTTCCAAAAACCTATAAGTATAGAAATTATGCATGGGAGTAAAACTACGGCACTTTCGCACTTACTTTTACAAAGATTATTTACGTTAACTCTTTTCATAAATAATTTAAAAAAAAAAAAAAGTAACTAAACCATTTATTGATAATTTGTCATGTGTACAAACATTTATTTATTTATTTACGTAGGCTTAACTCTTTTCATGAATAAGAAAAGTTTTACTCTTTAAGAATAATAAAAGGAAAAAATGCAGAGAGTGATCCTCGCTATGTTTTAAATCATATTTGACTTTAAAAATAAATTTTCTGCAAATTTCAATTAAATTGGTAATGTAGAAATATGGTTTTATTCACTTTTAACGAAGCAAACATTACATTTATATATATATATATATATATATATATATATACAATATATATATATATATATATATATATGTATATATACAATATATATATATATGTATATATACAATATATATATGTATATATACAATATATATATGTATATATACAATATATATATATGTATATATACAATATATATATATGTATATATACAATATATATATATGTATATATACAATATATATATGTATATATACAATATATATATATGTATATATACAATATATATATATGTATATATACAATATATATATATGTATATATACAATATATAGATATGTATATATACAATATATAGATATGTATATATACAATATATATATGTATATATACAATATATATATGTATATATGCAATATATATATATATGTATATATACAATATATATATGTATATATACAATATATATATATGTATATATACAATATATATATATGTATATATACACTATATATAGATATATATAATATACAATATATATATATATATATATACAATATATATATATATACATATATATATACATGTATAATAACTAATATATATCATATATATATATATATACATATATATATAATAACTAATATATATCATATATATATATATATACATATATATATATAATAACTAATATATATATATATATATATATATATATATATATATATATATATATAAATCCATATCGCCTAGGTTTTACTTGAAGGACAAACTACCCTTTCCTCCTGTCGAATAGAAATATATCCATTGATTAAAAACTACTGGACAGCTACTTATTAAATCTGCTCCATAGATATATAATATTATAGGAAATTTAATGACTTATATAGATTCAATCCGTTTAATTTTATACAAAAATGCTTTTTCAATGTAAGTCGTTATAGGCTAAACTAATTTATGAATGCATCTAAAATAATGTGTTTATTTATATCTGCATGTTAAGTGATGAAAATTCTATTTTAAACTTAAGTGTGACCAACTGGCAGACTGAACCACATATAGAAATCCATGAACTTATGCATAAACTAAATATAGAACACTTTCATCCTTTTTCAATACGTGCCTATATTGAGTTATTTTTATTTTGTCTTTTCTGGTTGCAGCTTCATGTCAGCTTTTCACTAAATGGAGTGGCTCATGTGGTGCGTGAAGTGCCTTCTACGTTCACCTCTGACATTTTGGATTTTTTCCTCAGCTCTGTTGGCGTCACTTTGACAGAAGTAAAAGATGTTGAACTCAGGTAATAAAATTGATGCATTTTCATGATAGTATAGAGAAAAACATCACATTTTAAAATTTCAATGCGTTTTTATTCATTTCCTAGTTGAGCGGCGAAATAGAGTTTTACAAATTTATTCTTTTTGTGGTTTTCCTTTTACAGTAAGTATATGGATAGATTTTCAATGAAAATGTTCAAGTGTTTACATAGCCAAATCCATGGAGTATTTTACATATGTGCAAGAAAGAGAAACAGTGTGTATCCATGTTGTCGAAGTATAAATGCAACTGTTGACAGAAAAGAAAGGAAGAAAAATATATGTTCTGAAAGAGATAAGAAATCTGAATGGATCTGCTAAAATATGGTGAGCGTTAATGATTTACCTTCAACCCTAGAAAAGTTAGAACAAGTGTTATTTTATATAGTTTGTCCGAAGCTCTAAAGTGTCACCTAAGATTATTAAAGTCAAATGAGAAAATGAATGCTTAAAAGAATGAATCTGATTGGTTGGAACTGACAAAAAATCGATTTTAATCTTGTTGGTTTCTGGGACCTGATTTTTTTTTTTTTTCAAATTAGTCCAAATGCTATTCTGTTTTCTATTTTTTTACCTACTTATTCATCTCTGAACTGCTCTTCTTCATACTACAAATCACATGTCTGACACATGTACACTCACTTTATTATATAAATATTAAAAAAAAATTATTAATAATGTAAAGATAGTATGGGGACCAAAAATTGAGAAGACAAGTTATTATTTGCTATAGTACATTATGATGGTCGTTTGAAAAGACAGCATAGATGGTGTATATCCCTTATCAATTATTAGCTGCAAACAAATGAAGAGAAATAACTAACACACTCATAAAATAGTTTTTTTCTGATATTGGGTGTTGGAGGTCAGAGGTTACATTTGCTGAAACATTGTCAGAGTATCATTTAAGATTTAAAATAATTGTCCTTTACTTCTTTTTTTTTCTTTTTTTTTCTTGACAGAATGGCGTACTTTGACTGCAAAGGTGTTATGTTATCCCCACAACAGTTACTTGCACAAATTCAATCACACTACATTTCACAGGCCATCCAACAGGCCTATGTTCTTATTCTAGGACTAGATGTCCTTGGCAACCCCTATGGACTGATCAGAGACTTTACTCAAGGATTGGGAGATCTCTTTTATGAGCCTTTCTTGGTAAGTTGTTCAACTTTTTCATCATTGTAACTACATAAAAACCAGAAAACACAATTTTGAAGTTGAGAAAGAAACATTTGAATAGATATTTACCTGACAAATATTTCATTATGAAAATGTTATGAGGGTGATCCAAAGGTTCTGTTTTCATTGGTTATTACATCGAGATGTAGCGAAGGGTATCACTCCTTTCCTTAGATTACTCCACTTACACTTGATTTTCACCTTATGCTGTGGAGTATTTTAGCAAAGATCATCAAGTATCATTTTTTTTATTAGTCTTTTGTGTGATTACACCCAAGGATTGAACCGTGATTTCTGTAATGATTAACAAACACTAACCATGATAACAAATCATCTGGTAATAGTTATGAAATCCCAAATAATCTATAATTTTCACCCATCTGTAATGAACACTAATCAAGTTTAATAATACAAAACCAGTAGTTTTAATGCTAGAATGTAAAATATAAATTTATTTTAATGCTAGAATGTAAAATATAAATTTATTTTAATGCTAGAATGTAAAATATAGATTTGTTTTAATGCTAGAATGTAAAATATAAATTTATTTTAATGCTAGAATGTAAAATATAGATTTATTTTAATGCTAGAATGTAAAATATAGATTTATTTTAATGCTAGAATGTAAAATATAGATTTATTTTAATGCTAGAATGTAAAATATATATTTATTTTAATGCTAGAATGTAAAATATAGATTTATTTTAATGCTAGAATGTAAAATATAGATTTATTTTAATGCTAGAATGTAAAATATAAATTTATTTTAATGCTAGAATGTAAAATATAAATTTATTTTAATGCTAGAATGTAAAATACAGATTTATTTTAATGCTAGAATGTAAAATATAGATTTGTTTTAATGCTAGAATGTAAAATATAGATTTATTTTAATGCTAGAATGTAAAATATAGATTTATTTTAATGCTAGAATGTAAAATATATATTTATTTTAATGCTAGAATGTAAAATATATATTTATTTTAATGCTAGAATGTAAAATATAGATTTATTTTAATGCTAGAATGTAAAATATAGATTTATTTTAATGCTAGAATGTAAAATATAGATTTATTTTAATGCTAGAATGTAAAATATAGATTTATTTTAATGCTAGAATGTAAAATATAGATTTATTTTAATGCTAGAATGTAAAATATAGATTTATTTTAATGCTAGAATGTAAAATATAGATTTATTTTAATGCTAGAATGTAAAATATAGATTTATTTTAATGCTAGAATGTAAAATATAGATTTATTTTAATGCTAGAATGTAAAATATAGATTTATTTTAATGCTAGAATGTAAAATAAAGATTTATTTTAATGCTAGAATGTAAAATATAGATTTATTTTAATGCTAGAATGTAAAATATAGATTTATTTTAATGCTAGAATGTAAAATATAGATTTATTTTAATGCTAGAATGTAAAATATATATTTATTTTAATGCTAGAATGTAAAATATAGATTTATTTTAATGCTAGAATGTAAAATATAGATTTATTTTAATGCTAGAATGTAAAATATAGATTTATTTTAATGCTAGAATGTAAAATATAGATTTATTTTAATGCTAGAATGTAAAATATAGATTTATTTTAATGCTAGAATGTAAAATATAGATTTATTTTAATGCTAGAATGTAAAATATAGATTTATTTTAATGCTAGAATGTAAAATATAGATTTATTTTAATGCTAGAATGTAAAATATAGATTTATTTTAATGCTAGAATGTAAAATATAGATTTATTTTAATGCTAGAATGTAAAATAAAGATTTATTTTAATGCTAGAATGTAAAATATAGATTTATTTTAATGCTAGAATGTAAAATATAGATTTATTTTAATGCTAGAATGTAAAATATAGATTTATTTTAATGCTAGAATGTAAAATATAGATTTATTTTAATGCTAGAATGTAAAATATAGATTTATTTTAATGCTAGAATGTAAAATATAGATTTATTTTAATGCTAGAATGTAAAATATAGATTTATTTTAATGCTAGAATGTAAAATATAGATTTATTTTAATGCTAGAATGTAAAATATAGATTTATTTTAATGCTAGAATGTAAAATATAGATTTATTTTAATGCTAGAATGTAAAATATAGATTTATTTTAATGCTAGAATGTAAAATATAGATTTATTTTAATGCTAGAATGTAAAATATAGATTTATTTTAATGCTAGAATGTAAAATATAGATTTATTTTAATGCTAGAATGTAAAAGATTTATTTTACTGCTAGGATGTAAAATATAGATTTATTTTAATGCTAGAATGTAAAATATAGATTTATTTTAATGCTAGAATGTAAAAGATTTATTTTAATGCTAGGATCTAAAATATAGATTTATTTTAATGCTAGAATGTAAAAGATTTATTTTAATGCTAGAATGTAAAATATAGATTTATTTTAATGCTAGAATGTAAAATATAGATTTATTTTAATGCTAGAATGTAAAATATAGATTTATTTTAATGCTAGGATGTAAAATATAGATTTATTTTAATGCTAGAATGTAAAAGATTTGTTTTAATGCTAGAATGTAAAATATAGATTTATTTTAATGCTAGAATGTAAAAGATTTATTTTAATGGTAGGATGTAAAAGATTTATTTTAATGCTAGAATGTAAAATATAGATTTATTTTAATGCTAGAATGTAAAATATAGATTTATTTTAATGCTAGAATGTAAAAGATTTATTTTAATGCTAGAATGTAAAATATAGATTTATTTTAATGCTAGAATGTAAAATATAGATTTATTTTAATGCTAGAATGTAAAATATAGATTTATTTTAATGCTAGAATGTAAAATATAGATTTATTTTAATGCTAGAATGAAAAATATAGATTTATTTTAATGCTAGAATGTAAAAGATTTATTTTAATGCTAGGATGTAAAATATATATTTATTTTAATGCTAGAATGTAAAATATATATTTATTTTAATGCTAGAATGTAAAATATAGATTTATTTTAATGCTAGAATGTAAAATATAGATTTATTTTAATGCTAGAATGTAAAATACATATTTATTTTAATGCTAGAATTTAAAAGATTTATTTTAATGCTAGAATGTAAAATATAGATTTATTTTAATGCTAGAATGTAAAAGATTTATTTTAATGCTAGGATCTAAAATATAGATTTATTTTAATCCTAGAATGTAAAATATAGATTTATTTTAATGCTAGAATGTAAAAGATTTATTTTAATGCTAGAATGTAAAATATAGATTTATTCTAATGCTAGAATGTAAAATATAGATTTATTTTAACGCTAGGATATAAAATATAGATTTATTTTAATGCTAGAATGTAAAATATATATTTATTTTAATGCTAGAATGTAAAATATATATTTATTTTAAAGCTAGAATGTAAAATATATATTTATTTTAATGCTAGAATGTAAAATATAGATTTATTTTAATGCTAGAATGTAAAATATAGATTTATTTTAAAGCTAGAATGTAAAATATATATTTATTTTAATGCTAGAATGTAAAATATAGATTTATTTTAATGCTAGAATGTAAAATATAGATTTATTTTAATGCTAGAATGTAAAATATAGATTTATTTTAATGCTAGAATGTAAAATATAGATTTATTTTAATGCCAAGAAGACAAGCATCATTCATAAAGGGCATCAGCCATAAATGCTTGGCTAAAATAAAACAATTATAAAAAAAAGGGAGTGTAAAGGAAAAGCCAGTTAAAGAATGAACAAAAAGGAAAAACCTGTGAAAAAGAACAAGTATAAAAGACTAGAATACATCAGCTATTGTCACTGCTGACCTAGTATCATTACACTGGTCGATTGTTTAATAAATCTTTAGAAAAAATACAATTATAGATTAGTTTGATTTTCATAAATAAATATTTATAGTCTATATAGACAATTTTTGTAACTGAAGATATTCATTTGTTTAAAACGTAATTTCTTAATCTAAAAGATGTTTCTGCAATTCAGTTTTAATTTGCGAGTATTTTTATACTCGCAAATTAAAACTGAATTGCAGAAACAAGAATAATTATAAGAATAAGAAACAACAATAATTAATTTTTGTCGTTGTTTAAACAGAAAAGTCATCATATCTTAAGTTTAAGTTGTTTTCTTGTTTCAGGGTGCCATTCAGGGAACAGATGAGTTCACTGAAGGGCTAGTCCACGGAGTTCAGAGCTTGTTAGGTCACACTGTCGGTGAGTGAACAGTTTATGTGCAATTTTCATGTTTCAGTTAAATTGTTCTGAAAAAATTTATTTTTTAAAATCTTTTTTTTTACATTCATAAATTGTAAGAGTGAAAGTTTTGTGTTAAACATTTAAATATGTAATTGTTCTTGCTATTTTAAGCTTAAGCACGACAGATCAATGAAAATGCTATTTTAAAGTTAAGCATGAGAGACTAATGAAAAAGACCAATGAAAATGCTATTTAAGATTTAAGTATGACAGACCAATGAAAATGCTATTTAAGACTTAAGTATGACAGACCAATGAAAATGCTATTTTAAACTTAAGCATGACAGTCCAATGAAAATGTTATTTTAAACTTAAGCATGAGAGACCAATGAAAATGTTATTTAAGACATGACAGACCAATGAAAATGTTATTTAAGACTTAAGTATGACAGACCAATGAAAATGTTATTCTAAACTTAAGCATGACAGATCAATGAAAATGCTATTTTAAACTTAAGCCTGACAGATCAATGAAAATGCTATTTTAAACTTAAGCCTGACAGACCAATGAAAATGCTATTTTAAACTTAAGCATGACAGACCAATTTGTAATATGTCTGTTGATAACCACTGCAAATTCTGTGTTTCTCTGATCCTTACCATTTTCTATGGATCTTTTTACTACACAGTGTCAAAAGCAATTTTGTAAGTTTATAAAGTTGGATGCAATTTATCTTTCTTTGGCTTTTTGAATTATTTGTCATGTAAAAATGGCATCACCTGTACGTCTGCCAGACCAAAATCCATATTGTAACTCTGTATACATTTCTCACTCTTTGTAAAAGAACTCTTAAGAAAACCTTACAAGGAGCTTATAGAAGTGCAGTAGCATTTGCTGGATCAAGTTTCTCCTCTTTTTGATGAATAGGGTTAACAAGTATCCAGAACCTGTCTTTGCAAGATTTTTCTTTATTGCATACTTTTTTATTGTTATTTCTCCACCTGCTTTAAATGTTATTTCAGCAATTCCTGGAGATTTTTTTTCTTTTTCACTGTCTCTCTTATTTCTGCTTGAGATTCTTTTTTAAATTTATTATTATTATATCATGGTTTCATGTTACTGCTACTTTGTTTACATTAGAATGGCACAAATACAAATATATTCCTTGAATATGTCATTAAACGTATACTAAAAATAACAGCAACCTCTTTCAAACAAAGAAAAAAAAACAAAACTGAATTTTTTGCAATAGACTTCGTTTTGTTTTTTTTTGATAGAGAATAAAATATATATGGCAATAAACACCACAGATGTTTTTGCCTATAACAAATCAGGCCAAAAGTTAACAATAGCAACACCATCACCTGTAGCATGAAAGGGTTCCCAAAAAAACAGTGAATTCACAGCAAATCTTCACGTTGGTCTGAGAGCTATAAACCTCTCATCCCAACTTGATGAAAGTCAAGTTGGCAGACGCAGTCGCTGCAATGCAATTTAAACAGCCCTCAGCAAACTACCTGAATGCAATACACACTCCATTCTCTACTGCTGCCTGCCTCTTGAGACTTCCCCTCACAGCCTGCCATTCCAGTTCTCACACCTGCTTTGATATTGCCTCACTTCCTGCAACTCCACCAGCTTTAGCTTACTCTTGCAGCTTCCGACTCCAGCTTACTCCTGCAGCCTCCAGCATTTCCAGTTATCAGCTCCAGCGGCCACTTTGCTGTCCAGCTACCTGCACCAGTGTCTACTGATGCCCAGCTACCTGCTTGAGTACCCACTACCAGTCGTAGCGCCTGTCAACGTCTGATTACCAGTTCTTAGCATTAGATTCCATCTATATGACTTGGATCAATGTGAGACATGTCATCCTACCTCAGGGAAGCAAGAATCTCAACCTGCGAGATGCCCGTTCTCACTCAGGATGATCCTGATTCCGAATCTCCATTCCCATACATTTTTGCCTTTTTTCTTGATAAAAATAAGACATGATATTCTATTTTCTTCAAGCGATCATCTGTGTTTGTCATCTCTTTTTTCTATTGCTGTCACTTTCCTTGCCTTGTGTCTACTTTATTAGTTATACAGTCGATTGGCACCATCACCCTTTCGGCCCTCGTCAACAATTATTCTCACTAACAGTTCTCACACAAGCTAATATCAGAGATTACTCACTGACAACAACCGGTAGTATTCTCTGGAGTCTGGGTGACAACAAGTCTCCACAAAATTCCAGTAATCCTCACCTCTTTCAATAACCTTTGCATCATCGCCACAGCCATTTCCTAACTGAAATTTGGGTGGCAATAAGTCTACCTAATGTCCTAGTTTTCTTCACATTCATTCAGTGCTTTCTCTCCTCAGTCTTTCCATCTTCAACCTTTCAGTATTTCATCATTTTTTTTTTTTTTTGTGGGGTGGGGGTATCTTATTATTATTATTGTTGCTGTTGTCATCATTGTGATGGTGAGGAGTAAAAGATGAACAAAAATGTTACTTCTGTGCTGTACTCTCTTGAATTTATATAAACACCTGTACAAGTTAAATTTAACTTTTCAGGACAATATGCCTGTCATCGTCATTGGGGTGGTTGTGGTCTTCGTTTTGGTGGAATTCTTAATTGTTTGTGTTTCTTTTATTTTTAGGTAGTGTTGCTGGCTCAGTGTCATTAATGACAGGTTCATTGGGGAATGCTCTGGCCTCTCTCTCCTTTGATTCTGATTATAAAAAGGTAAAATCCTGTAAAGTTTTTATTCATATGATAAGTAGTTAGTCAAAAAGAGTAGGTTAACTATAGTAAAAAAATAACCCAGATAAAATGATGGGTAACTAACTATAAGTTAATACAAAACATGAAACTAGAAATGGCTGTTTATTTTTTTGTTGAGAAAATTCATTTTAATGACTTGTCCTTTAATGTACAATTTCTGAAAGTATTTAATGGAAAGTTTGGGGCCATAAAACATCATGATTTCTCTTTCTGTAACCCAATTATTGATTTTTTGTTTTTGAATAGCTGAAAGAATTTTTTTTAAAAAATCAACAATAAACTCTGCTTACATGAATGAGAATCTGTTTTTAATTGTAAAAGTATCATCTGTTTAAAGGTGTATGTTTTTTAGTTTTGTTTAATTGAATATTATATGCAATCATGTGAAACCAATTTTATGTGCTCATTCAATTAATTTACTTTGTATGTTACACATATTCGGCTTTTAAAGATGTATTACTATTTTTTTTATATAAACCAGTTAAATTATTGTGAAAAATATATCTGAAACAAAGATGAGAATTGATAATGAACAATCAAATTATTAGGCAGAAGCAGATTTTCAAGGTTTATTTTTAGTAGTACAAATCTGTCTAAACATACAGAAACTACAGTAAATTTTTTTAAAAGGCGTTTATATTACTTTTGGGACTATTGCTGTTTGATAACAATATAAACGATTGATTATATTATGTAAATAATATTTAAATCAGTATATCAACAGAATCTTGATTTTAAAAATTATTTTAGATATTTATTTAGTTTTGTCACTTATTTACTAATGGAACTTCTTGAATAGTTAATAATTTATTAATATAAACGTTCTACATAAAAATGGCAAAGAAAGGCATTTTTGCTAGACGTGAGAATGGTAAAAAAAAAAAGAATACTTTCTATTGGTGTATAATCACGTTTTTTTGTTTTTTTTTTTAATTTCCAGTTGGCACATTTTTAATATTGTTACTTTAATTGTATTCATAATTATTTTAAACTAACATGCTTAGGATAATTACGAATACAATTAAAAATTAAAATTTTATTAAAATATTTTATAATTGATAACATTATCTCCAAATGAATTTTATCTAAATGTTGACTTATAGGATAATAGTATAGTTAATAAAAATATCACTTATATGATAATAGTATAGTTAATAAGAATATCACCAAATTGTTGCTTTCTTACAAAATCGGCATTCTTCTAAAGTTCACAAATTTCAATATAACCCATTCATATTAGAATACAATTATAAACTATAATAACACAATAAAACTCATCAGCTTTGATTGTTTTGGTTGTTATTGTTTCTGACATATTGTTTTCACATTTATTATTTAACCCATATTTCTGTTCTAGAAACGCAGAACTCGTGTCATGCAACACCCTGAAAGTCTGCCTGAAACTCTTTCCCTCGCAACAAGGGGATTTATACATGGAGTAGCATTGGGACTTTCAGGAATAATTCTTGACCCAATCAAAGGTAAGTCATGTACGAATTATGATCATTTAAATTAAACACATGAACAAAAAATGCCTTGAAAAAAAATAAATTCATTTTTTGGAGTTGACAATATATTTGAACCACATCGATTATGCTATTAAAAGCTGAATAAAAACTAGCATTTTAAAAATTAGGCAACCTTTGCTTCACCATAAATTTCAACATTGTTGTGTTATTTTCCTCCCCCACCACTGACACCAGAATCTTTAGAAAAATGATATGATTACCGGAGGATAACTTAGCAGGTTTTCCAAATAAATACATAAATAAATTGTCATGGTTAGTGATTAGTAGGGCTAGGACAACAGCATATTCTTATCATTGTTTTGACTCTCGGGTGTGTATCTGTTAATATCTTATATGCTTTTATATAGAGTAAGTTTTTTATTTTTTTTATTATATTTTCACCCCAAACAAAGCACATTGCCACTTTCATGTAGGGGGCTACTATCATGGACATAAGCTACAGGGGTACTATGTGGGGAGTTGGGCAGCAAGATGTTGGTTCACGGTACACTTGAACTTCTGCATGTCAGTACAGTTGGGGAAGCAGGAACCCGGAAGGGAATTTCAAAGTCTAGCGATTCTGGGGAAGAAACTACTGGAGTAGAAAGCTCTCTTACATCTAGGGATTTCAACTGTGAAGGTGTGGGATTTTGCTGCTTGTTGGGTTTGTCAAGGGTATTTACGTCGAGGGGGTACGAGTGCTTGCAGTTCGTTGGAGCATTCACCGTTAAAGTACTTGTAGAACAGGCAGAGGGATGCTACATTTCGTCAATGGGATAGAGGCTGAAGCTTAGATGACAGTTCAGGACCTATGAGGTTGGCGACTCTCTTTTGAACCTTGTCTAGAAGCAAGAGACTAGTAGCAGATTCACCAGCCCAAATATGACAGCAATACTCCATACATGGGCGAATGGTGACCTTATAGAGGTAGAGGATACTTTCAGGCGTTAATAGCTTTCTAGCACGGTCGAGAGAACCTACCTTTTTCGCAGTGGTCCTGGCAATGCTCTCAATGTAATTTTTCCAACTCATGTTTCCTGTGAACGTTAGGCCTAGGAGTTTAAAAGATGTACTTTCAGATAAAGAGTCTTTGCTCATTGCTATTGGTGGTAGAGAAGGTTTCTTGTAATTATTAAAGGAAACACGTTTAGTCTTGGCAACATTGAATGTGACCATCCATTTTTGTCCCCATTCCACTACAGATTGGAGGTCTTCCCCTAGTGTTTCTGCTATTTTTTTAGATATGTGTTCATTTGTTTTCCTGTCGTGTCTGTTATAGAGCATGGTGTCATCAACATATATTCTCATCTCACTGACAATTTTGTCAGGGAGGTCATTTATGAATATTAGGAATAATAGAAGTCCAAGGATAAACCCCTGAAGCACTCCCGCATTTATATCATATTGTTTAGATGTACGACCATCGAGGACAACCTGGATTTTTCTCTTATCTAAGAAGGATTTAATTATGTTAAGTATTCTTCCAGTGATACCGTATGATCTGATTTTCCTGAGAAGATCTTCATGCCATACCCTGTCAAAAGCCTTAGATATATCTAGAGCTACTGCTCTACCCTCCCCTGCTTTGTCAAGTGAATGGTATATATGCTCAGAGATTACAGGTAGAATGTCTGCCGTGAAACAGGCTTGCCTAAATCCATATTGTTGTTTGGTCACAAGTTTAGCATCTGTAAGGTGATGGACTAGAGCTTGGTTAATTATGGACTCAAATATTTTGGCAAAAAGCAGGAGGAGGCTAATGGGGCAGTAATTTACTGGGTCAGTCCTTTCGCCAGAATTCTTGAAAACTGGTACCACAGAAGCAGTTTTCCAGCAGGCAGAAGAGCAAAATTCATTAAGGCATTTGTTGTAAAGTTTAGAGAGAACCGAAACTACTTTGGCGGAGCACTTTTTTTCATAACTTAGCCGGGATAAGATCAGGTGCACATGCTTTTGAAGTGTCAAGATTTTTTATGCACCTGAGAAGGAGTGATTTTCAGATCATCTAGTATGGCGTCTGTCTGTCAGGAAGGGGGTGGTTAGCAAAGTCCAGTGTGGAGTTGGAGGCAAACCGACTGGCAAGCATGTTAGCCTTCTCAGTTGCTGAGCAAACAACCTCATGATTGTTGGATAGTGGGGGAATTGTTGATTGCCCATTATTTACTACACTGTTGTAGATTTTCCAGAAGTTACGGGTTCCTAATTTCTGTGCTTCGATGCGGTTTTTGGTGGTTTCAGTAAATTCTCTCTTAGCAGTCGCTATTTCTTTCTTACAGTTATTTCTGGCTTCTATATACTTCTGTCTGTTTGAACTGGACTTATGTCGGTTAAATCTGCGGTATGCATACTGCCTTTGCGTGATGGCAGCTGCACAAATAGAAGTAAACCATTGGAGAGAGTCGGGCTTGCTATAAAATTTTTTCAATTGCTGTTTTGAACCATTCAGTGGTCCCATTGGCGCACTGTCCAGCAGGAAGTGAAAAAATATTTCGCCATGGGCATCTCTGATGAGATCCCTGATGGCTTCCCAGTCAGCCTTTTTATAATATCTCGTTGTTTTGGAGCAATGGCTCTTCCGTTTTGACTCTAGAGTTTAGGGCGATTTCAACTATTATCACTACATGATCAGCATTCCCAAGTGGGCTGTGGGCATTCATAACACAATCATCGGGAACTGTGGTCAGAAACAGATCTAAAAGTGATGCGTGTTGTTCTTGCTGGTCAGGGAAATAGGTTGGAAACATAACCATCTGTGATAAGGAATGGAAGCATAACCATCTGTGATAGGAAATGAGATATAGAGAAGCTATGTGTTGTGCTACCAGCTGCGTCTGTGTAAGTAGAAAATCCAAGTCAGTTCTTGTGGTGGACATTGAAGTCACCAAATACATGCACTTGTGTGCTAGTGTCGAGGGAAAGTGCTGTATCTATGCTGTCAGAGACTTTTTTATCAGGGTACAGTCCTAGGTGGAGGGAGAACAGTAGAGAAAATAAAAGTAACTAATGTTATGTTGCATGTTAAATCTAAAGTTCATAAAGGCTTGACCATCCAATTACGGTTTTGTTTCTCTAGTCAAGGGAAGGGTGCTTCAAATATAGACTTCAAGCCCGTGTATATGTCTGTCAGAGTTCGTACGGCAGAGTGGGAGATATCCGGGCATGTTAAAATAGTTAGAGAGGATGGAGGAGTGTAGGTTAGTCTCACTTAGTGCTAAGATATCTGGGGTGTTTGTTAGGAGAAATGCTTCAACATCATTTAAATTAGTTCTAAGCCCACGGATGTTCGTAAATGTAAGCCTCAAGGGAGGTGGAAATTTGGTTCTGTTTGAGTTTTGTCCTGGTTTAAGCGTAATTTTAGATTGTACTGTCATTTGTTTTTTAAGAGTTTCAGTTTAGTAAGGGGTGCTGAACAAGTGTTTATGCAGAATACTAGACATGCAATACAAGTAGACCATCAGCTAACCCTCTATCTCCTAGGATTGTGGCCTCAGGAAAGCCACCGAGGTACAGGGTCCCTTTCCACGTATGACATGGCACTACAAACATCCCGATATTATATAACTGTTGATGGAGCAGCCGCTCTAAGCGCTACCAAAGAGTTAGGGCCCCTGTATTACTAGTTGGAAACAGCAGCCAGGAACTGTCAATCCAGTACCCTCAACCCATCAGACGATGGTCAACCCAATCTACTTGTACTGGCATTATGGCATTCAAGCACTCCCAAGTGCCCAGTTCAGAGGGATAGGATGTGTTGGGAGAGGGGAAAATGGCGTTCATTGCCCTAGTCAGGAAACAAGATCGACCACTGAGTGTTTTTGTTGAATACCTGTGATTCGACCTCTACGCTTGATTAATAGGCAAAGAAGGAGTATGGAAGCCAGGCGATAGACAGTGCCTATCTACTCCTTAAGCAGACCGGTAATTTGTTTGAGTCACCAGCTCTAGGAAGGTTGTCATCCAAGACTGGAGAGACCTCTCTCTCCTCAGGTTTAGCTTCAGAGTTTTCCTTCTCCTAGACAGATGACCTGGGAAGATCTACGGGTCCATCAGCACCGAGAGGGTTTGCCCCGCGCCTAGGTCCTAATCCAGGTATTTCTGCGACCCTGCTGGGTTAGCATGTAAATGTTATATATCTACTGAAAAATTACACTCCTCAAAGTGACATTGCTATTTCATTGTTACTGGAGGAGGGGGTGAGTAAAAGTTCATGCAGTGGAAGCAGCTATATTTGCAACAGGTTTATTGGAAGGAGTTAATATATGGTTTAGTATTTTTCCTTTAAATACAGAAATTTTTCTTTTTCTTATTTTTATGTTGGCTTAGGAATAGGATAACACGTTACAGAATGGCTTGATATTAAGAATTAACTAAAATGTGTTGCCCAGGCTCTGGGTATTTTAGATGGCAGGAGGGTTAAGATATATCTTCAATGTAGATACAATTAATGTCATTTTTGATATGGAATACAATACAGTACAGGTATAATTGGAAGTAAAATTATAAGCTATGTCGTGTTCAGTATGTATAATAAAGTAAATAGATATATGGGCAGATTTCCAGCAGGTGCGAATATATGGAGGTTGTAGGTATTAAATATGTTTCCACTTCTAATGGAGATATCTTCAGCTTTCATTTAAAAATCCTGAAGTTGTATTTTGCATTACAGAGTATCGGTTCAGTTTTTGTATTTATCATTGCAAAACTAAGGAAGAGACAGCTATTGCTATGTAATGTAGATAGCTGTAAAGTACAGAATATAGCTAGTGAGTATCTACTTGGATAAGAATAAACTAATGCCTGCCTTAGCGGTAAAAATGTGTAGATGTTTAGTGATAATGACTTCTAATCAGTCAGCATGTGAAGGTTAAGGGCTGAAAGCTAAGGACCCCCCTCCACGGCATGTGTAATGTATAAGTGTTAGTGGCAGCTGGAGGAATAGAGTAAACTGTTAGTTTTCAGAAGAGGATTAACTTACAGAATACAGTAGAATTAATTATTAGAATTTATTGTCAAGTAAAGTTTAGTTAGAGAGAAAAAAAATTTTTTTTTTCTTTTTATTTAACATGCAAATCAGACTAAGGCAGTCGTCTTTAAGGTAAAGTATATATTGGATATACGTAGCAAGTAAGAGTGGGTGTTTGTACCGTAATGAGAGAAACTATTAGTACATGGTGCAGCGGAATTTGTAGTTATAAACAGTCAATTAGGTCAGGCACAAAGCATTGTGTATCTATTCAGAAATAGTCTTAGTGACGTAATGTATTTCTCGGTTGATTAATTGTGTCTAACAATGCCGGATATATACTAGAGAGTCAAAACCATGATAAGAATATTCTGTTGTCATAACTCTAGTGATTAGGTAATCCTTGCTTCACTATATAATTTGACATTACTGTTTCTCCTCCCACCCAATCACCGACACCATGATTTTTAGAGAAATTTCTGAAAGACGATTCAGCAGGTTTTTCAAATTAATACTTAAATAATAGATTGTCATGCAGTGGCGGCTCGTGCCTAAGATTAGTGGGGGTGCTGTTATAAAGAAAACACCTATTGTTTTAATATTGTGTAAACATAAAACAAACATAAAAATATACATAATTTATATGTATGCACACGTATAAAAATACAATAACTTAAAGGAATCCTAAATAGATGTAAATATTTTAAATATTTTACTTATTACATTCATTTGAAAGTAAACTTCATTCTCCTTGTTTTAATTTGTGAGAAAAGATTGATAGTTTTCTCCTTAACTTCTGAATGACTGCTGAAGAATTTTTTTATCAATTGAAAGCACTGCAAGTTCATTTAGTCTTTCGCAACCCATGGTGTTCCTTAGATAAGTTTTTATTCTTTTCAGAGTTGAAAAACAACGTTCTATCTCTTATGTAATCATGGGAATTGTCTAGATAATTTTTATGAGTTTTGTGATTTCACTAAGAACATCGTTTAAATTGTTTTCCAAAATAAATTTCAGGAGATCAATTACTTTGCAATATTCATAGATATCTGACCTACTATAAAATATTTCTAGCTCAATTTCAAACTTTTCTTTGTCAATCATGGGATATGCTTCAGTTGTCAAGGATATCTCTTCTGTAGGTAGTTTTTTTTCTTAAAACTAGCAAAGCTTATCTTGTAAAACAATTTAGCAAGTATTAAATGTTTAGTTGAAGAATATCTGTCCGTTATATCAATAGATATATAGTCACACAGTTCTTTAGCTTCGCCCTTGAGTGTTTGTGAAGAATTTTCACAGTATTTGGTGTTTCTTATCTCTAAAATAGCAGTTTTGAAATTTGTTATGTATTCATTGACTTTATATATGCTAATTTCCCGAGGAATAATTTCAACATGAGACATAATTTTATGAAATAGCTCAAACCGAAATATGAAATTTCATCGTTCAAATATTTCAGAATTCCTGTCGCTTCTGCAACGGTCTCATCTACATGTGGTGTTGACTGAATTTCAGTGACAGTTTTTTTATGCTTGAACATTTTCATGAACTCTATTTATGTATGTTAAAGTTCCACCTTGTGGCGGATACACGTAGAATGCTTACATCCAGATGCTTCTTGAAAAATGGACAGACGCTCTGGTGATCTAGAAAAGAAAGTCAGAATAGCCAAAATGTTAGAGATAAATATTCTAGCATTTCGTGTAATGCTTGCTGCATTCCTCATTATTAAATTAAGTTGATGCGCATAACAGTGAGTGAAATGCGCATTACTATAAACTGCTTTTATTTTCGCCTGGGCACCAGCTTTTTTGCCTTTCATGACATTTGCATCATCAAATGTCTGAGCTATCAGTTTTTGGCGATTCCCTTGAAGGATTATATCTAATTGTTGGAGAATACATTTGGACATCCCATCAGCGGTTTGGTTTTCTGGAATAAAGAATCCCCAAATGCGTTCAAGTATTTTTTCATCCAAAACGTACCGTAAAACAATGATCATTTGTGTATGTTCAGACACATCTGTTATTTCATCAGCCATGACAGCTACAAAGGAAGCTTTGCTAATTTCTGCCCTTATTTCATCATGGTATATTTGTAAAAGACAGTCAAGTATGTCATTCTGAATAGTCTTGGAAACACCTTTGAAGACATTACTGGTTTCTAAGTGATTCTTTAAATCTGGATCTAATTAAGATGCAAAATTTAAAAATCCTCTAAATACACTTGGATTTACTGAATCATCTTTTTCATCATGTCCTCGTAAGGGAGTTTCAAAGTTCCCACAAAAGAAAATACAATCTATTATTTTAGATAAAATTTCACGGTTCTTCTTAACATTCATGTTATGATGATTGATTGAAAGTCTGCAGGCCTCACTAAGTTTTGCTTTAATATTTATGGTCCCCAAAATTGATAGGGAAACTACATTGTCAACGTGCTTCTCATGCTTTTCAGTTCTATCTTTCATTTTGCTAATAGTTCTGAAACTATCTTTTGTCCATGTTACATCACCCCCTAACAACAAACAAGGAAAGCAGAACAATACCTTTTTTAGTTCACAGCCGCAAAGCTAACTTTTCCGTCGGTACCATTAAAGCTACGAATATGAATATATTGTTGCTAAAGCTATGAATATACACTTTGTTGTTGCTTATGAATATATTGTTGCTAATGCCTGGCTGGGATATTTGAATATCAGGCGTTGAACAGCTTCTTTTCTTAATTACAACTTTATCATGGAGAGACAGCTGTGAAAACTCAATCTGTTGAAGTTCATTTACCGTCGCAGAAGTTATTTCTTGGGGGTGCAAGGAGACCATGGTTAAATTCTTTTTATATCAATTGTCTTGGGAAAGGTAAGTACTAGGTAGTCTATTAGTAGAATATCAATTAGGGTAGAAGGAATACAATGTTTATGTGATCCTCTTTTTGCGATTCAACTGAACCGGAAGTTCTAACTGAGTTGAATCATACTTTTATAACTTTTAGGTCACAGATTTTTATTAACGAAAAAAGTTTTACTATTTAACAACGGTTTTATTTATAAAAAGCTTGTTGTTAATTAAAAATAGGTGTATAACAAAATAAGCTTGTCATTAAAATTGCTTTTTTTAATACAAATATTTTTAACTTTGCCATTATAAGCCGTCGAAAAAGGGGTAATACGCAAAAACATTTTAATCAAAAAACACTATTTTAAATTGTATACACTTTACAGAGTAATAAAAAAATATACAAATATATTTCTTTTAAACTTTACAGATTAAATAAAATTTTACCGCAGGCAAACAAACGAAAAACATTGTTTAAATACATTTTATTTACAAATTTTTAATATTTATTTTTTCATAAAAACAAAATCTTTGCCTGCAAACGATGGTAAAGTTAGGAGATTACCATTTAAAATGGTTTTATTGGATAACAGTTTTATTTAAAATTTAAAAATATGTGTTTATAACAAAACTTTGTAAATAAAATATAGAATAAAAAAGTTTACATGTTTGTACTATGAGCAAACAAAAAAAAAAAGTAAAGATACATAATTTTATTTACAAATCTTTTTACAACTTTTTATATAAAAATAATAACAAATTTTGGTATTTACTAAGCTTATTATAAAAACGGTTTTACATACTCGTCTTGTTATTGCACATTTTAATTAAAAAAAAACTTTGTTCAAAGTGTAAAACTTCTTGCTTTGTCCTCGTGGGATGTAAATAAATGCTAAAGCTATATATATATATATATATATATATATATATATATATATATATATATATATATATAATGTGTGTATATTATGCCTTGATAGAGTTCAAAATAGACTTCGTAGCCTCGTAGGAGATGTCTTTTTCTCTTCCTTGCAACCTCTATCTCACAGAAGAGATGTTGCGAGTTTGTCTCTGATGTATCGTTATTTTCATGGAAAGTGTTCGACTGAGCTTCAATCTATGGTCCCCCTTCGCCAAACTTTCACAAGAAACACTCGTCTAGCTGTAAACACTATCAATGATTCCCCCCACTCTTTATCTGTGCCTAAACCTAAACGTAGATTCCATGAACAAAGCTTCTTTCTTAGAACTGCACGCCTGTGGAATTGTCTTTCGTTTTCCTGCTTTCCGGCTGACTACAATATGGTTGTCTTCAAGTCTAACGTAAATAAGTTCTTGATGAGCCGTTCCATATAAGTTATCAAATTTACTAAATTTTCATTACTAATGATTACTATATTGTCCAATTTCTACTGTACACTCTTTAACCCTTATCCTTGAGTGGCCTCTTGGCCTTGATAATGTGGTGATGCCTATGTAAAAAAAAAATATATATATATATAATGTGTGTGTGTATATATATATAATGTGTGTATATATATATGTGTGTATATATATATGTGTGTGTATATATGTGTGTATATATATGTGTATATATATATGTGTGTGTGCATATGTGTGTATATATATATATGTGTGTGTGTGTATATATATATATAAGTGTGTTTGTATATATATGTGTGTGGATATATATGTGTGTGTGTATATATATATATATATATATATATATATATATATAAGGTAAAAACATTTCTAACTAAAATGTATTTTAAAAAATAAACTTTTCTTCGCTTTTCTATAGAAAAAAATGTAAATATTTTTTATTCTGTAAAGTTAAACTACTACAAAATAAATAAATTTCAAACTACTTAAAAATACAAATAAAATACGCCATATAGGTAAAAAAAAAAAAATAGCATTAGTCGCGTTGGTAACTTCCAGGCTAAAAGCCCGAACACTTTTAATTAAAAAAAAAAAAAAGTTTAGCATATTGTATATTTTTGTCTGCTTAAATCGCATTTAAAAGTGTGGGAATTTTTTTTTTAAGGTGGAGATTTTATTTACAAAAACACGTTACACTTTTTAATAATAATAAAAAGAAAACATTTGTAAACAAAGCCTCTTAAAAAAAAAATTAAAAAATAAGCGAAAACGCGCAAACACCGCGTTTGGAACTGCAGAAACTATAGTTCCAACTTGACTCATATTAACCGTTCTAGATCGGGCATGCGCACAAGCGAATTTCACTAAGAAAGTCTAACTGTGAATTTCGCAGCTCCAAGCAAAGTTTTGCTTTTATGTTTATATGAGTATGGAGACAATTATCGACATTAAGCTTCAGGATTATATATATATATATATATATATATATATATATATATATATATATATATAATTAAAATGATATATTATCACATAGAAAGAAAAAAAAATAAACGTATTCTTTTTAACATGTATCGATAATAATGAGTAGAAAATGACTTGGGGGGTGCTGCAGTTCCACAGCACCAGGCACGAGCCGCCACTGTTGTCATGGTTAGTTATTAGGCAACCCTTGCTTCAACATGAATTTCAATGATGCTGTGTTTCTTTCCCTCCTCACCACTGACACCATAATTTTATGAGAAATGATGTCATTTCTGGAAGATGACTCAGCAGATTGTTTAAATTAATACATAAATAAATTGTTAAGAAAACACTTGCTTCAACATAAATTTCAATATTACTGTCTGTCTTTCTTTCCCCACAATTGACACTATAGTTTTTAGAGAAATGATATTTTTAAAAATTTTCTTAGAAGGTTTTTTTAAATTAATATATAAATATATTGTCACGGTTAGTAATTAGGTAACCCTTGCTTCACCATATATTTTAAAATTACTGTGTTTTTCCCTTCCCACTACTGATGCCATCATTTTAAGTGAAATGGTATAATTTCCGGAAGATTACTCAGAAGGTTACCCAAATTAATACATAAATACATTGACATGGTTAGTGATTAGAAAACCCCTGCTTCACTGTAAAATTCTACATTATGGTGTTTCTTTCCCCCCCCCCCACCACTGACACTATAATTTTTAGAAAAATGATGTAATTTCTGAAATATTACTACAAAGTAATTCATAAATACATTGACAAGATTAGTGATTAGGCAACCCTTGCTTCACCATAAAATCCAACATTACTGTGGTTCTTTCCTTGCTTCCCCACCACCAACACCATAATTACTCTGTAGGACGATTCAGCAAGTTTTCCTATATAAATACATTGTCACGGTTAATGATTAGGCAACCTTTGCTTTACAATAAATTTCAACATTACTGTGTTCTTTTCCTCCCCATCACCAACATTATAATTTTGAGAGAAATGATGTCATTTCCGGAAGATGACTCAGCAGGTTGTCCAAATTTATACATAAATACATTGAAACGGTTACTGATTAGGAAACTTTTGCTTCACCATAAAATTCTACATTACTGTGGTTCTTTCCTTCCCCACTATAGACACTAGTTTTAAGAGAAATGATGTTATTTTTTTAAGATTTCTCAGCAGGATTTTAAATTGATACATAAATATGTTATCAGTGATAGCGATTAGGCAACCTTTGCTTCACCATATATTTTAACATTACTGTGTTTTTCCCTCCCTACTACCCACACTCATTTTAAGGCAACTCTTGCCTAATCATTACCATAAAATTCAACAATACCAATTCTTTCCCTCCCCACTAATGGCACCATAGTCGTAAGAGAAATGATGTCATTTCTGGAAGATGATTCTGCAAATATTCTAAATGTTTTAGAATATGACATCTTGGGAGATTGCTTTATGGCCACAAAACGGACTCCCTCCACCTTCGCCCAAAAAGAAAGGTTTGGTAATCCCTGGAGATCTCCAAAGTGAGCGAAATAATCATGCTTCTTTCTACTCACCACATTTATCATTTGTGGGTGATAACATTGAAAATCCAGGAAAACTGGACACCTGCCAAAAGAAACTATAACATCTTTGTTCTGTGTCGAGTACCTAACAATTAATTGATCAATGAATGTGATGTTTGGAATATGATAAATAATCATCAAAAATTATTTGATCAATGCATGGGATTTTAGGAATATGGCAAATAAGCATCAAAAACTGATGATTTATTGTACATAAATTTGGAGGATGACATCTTTGTTCAGTGTTGAGTATGCAACAATTAATAATTGATCAATTTACGTGATTTTAGGAATATGATATAGAAACATCCAAAATTATTTGATAAATATACATAATTTTTGGAATATGACAAGTAAGCACCAAAAATTAATTGACTATTGTGATTTTCGGAATATAACATCTTTGTTCGGTGTGAAGTTAATAACAATTAATTGACCAATTTACGTTATTATTGAAATATGATAAATAAGTAACAAAAATGATTTTATCCATGTACGTAATATTTGGACTATGACATCTTTGTTCTGTGTCGAGTATGTAAAGATTAATTGTTCAATTTATGTGATTTTTGGAATATGATAAATAAACATTAAAAATTAATTGATCAGTGTACATCAATATGACATCTTTGTTCTATGTTGATTATTTAACAATTAATTGATCAATTTACGTAATTTTTGGAATATGATAAATAAACATCAAAACTGAATGGATTAATGCCATGAACAAAGTACGGACGGATATCACATTTTAACAAATACTGCTTTGTGACACAAAAACGGACACTATTCTCCCCAACCCAACCTTGCCTAAAAAAGAAAGTTTAGTAATCTTTGGAGGCCTCCAGAGCACTTTTTAAAAGGAACATAATCGTGCTTATTTTTCTCCTCCACTCCTCACCACCGAAGATAACGGCGTCACTTCTGGACGATGACTCTACAGTTTTTTTCCAAATTTATGCATAAATACAACAAAAAATTAATTGATCAATGTATGTGATTTTTGGAATATGATATCTTTGTTCTCTGTCAAGTTAGTAACAATTAATTGATCAATTTATGTGATTTTTGGAATATAATAAATAAGCATAAAAAATTATTTGATTAATGTATGTGAGTTTTGGAATATGACAAATGAACACCAAAAATGTACCTGATTTTTTTTAATATAATATCTTTGTTCCGTGTAGAGTTCGTAACAATTAATTGATCAATTTACTTTATTATTAGAATATGAATAAGTACCAACAATTAATCAATTTACATTATTTTGGGAATATGATAAAATGATTAAAATCACAGTGCAGTACCTGTTTTCAGCATTTCAGCGACTTCATCCTCCCTCCTAAAACAAGAGTTTTTGCAATCAGTGCCATAAACACCGTACAGATAGCTATCACATTTTAACTAAAACTAAAACTGCTTGGGAGAATTGTCTTATGACAACAAAACGGACACTACTACTCTCTCTACCCCATCCTGCCTAAAAAAAGAAGGCTTAATGATCCCTGGAGGCCTCCAAAGCACTGTTAAAAGCAAGGTAATTGTGCTTTTTTCTCCTCTCCCACATCACCAAAGAGAAATGACTCACTTCAGGACGATGACTGCAGTTTTTTCCAAATTTATATATAAATACATTTAAAAATTAATTGATCATTGTACGTGATTGTTGGAATATTACATCTTTATTTCATGTCAACTTCATAACGATTAATTAATCAATTTACAGGATTTTTGCAATATGACATCATCTTACATCATAAAGATTTTTTTCTGTAGTTTTAGGTTTTTTTAATAGCAGAAGATAATGCTTAGGAGGAAACTACTGTATATTACTGTTACTTAGTTTTTTTGATAAGATTAAAGTGTAGTATCTGTTCTCTGCATTCAAGTGACTTCATCGCACTTCCCCTTTAAAAAGAGTTTTGACAATCACTGCTATGAACACAGTATGGACAGATATCACATTTTAACCAAAAAAGTGGGGTAATGCTTGGGAGAATTGTCTTGTGACAACAAAATGGACACTACTTTCCCTCAGCCCAGTCCACCTAGAAAAGGAGGTTTGGTAATCACTGAAGGCCTCCAGGGCACTTTTAAAAGCAACATAATCATGCTTATTTTCCCCTCCCCCACCACCAAAGAGAAATGACGTCTGGATGATAACTTTCCATTTATTTTCCAAATGTATAGATGAATACATTGTTTTATTATAAATTTATTACTTAATAATATTGGAAATCCAGGAAAAAAAGGACCCCAACAGAAACTGGCCTAGTTGACGTTCACAGAATTAATGTATTTGCTCAATTTTTCGGTATTATACATCTGAGTCTTTGCCTTTTCAGGCAATATTAAAATTATGGTGATTCATTTTCTATTTTTTTACTTTTATCTGGACATACAAGCACACACATACTTACATACACACTAACAGATGTTTGCCTTTTATATATTAGGCTAGCAAGGATACCCGGTGTTGGCCAGGTGAACATGAAGTTCTGTTTGGACACACCTGCTATACTAAGGATGTTGAGCATTTTTTCATTATTATATGTCAACTCCATCATGGGCAACATTGATACCTCCACAATGATTTAAAAATAAAAGAACGGATAAAAATATGAAAATGTAATCATCCTCAAAAATAAGTATGTGACAAAAGGATGCCCCCCCCCCCCGCCAAAAAATTTCTTTTTAAAATAAATAAATCAAAACAACTTTTTTTCAATCAAAATAGCAGGGAGTGCCCGTGTAACTGAAAAAAAAAAAAAAGTAAAATAAGCGGTGGCTGGGCCCAAATGCAAAAGAGGAGAAGGCAAAAAGTTACGGGTAAATGCCTTTGCCCACATGACCACGAGTGCTTATGATGGCATAATGTTGCAAAATAAGCGTTTTAAACATAGTTTTAGTTTAATATGTGTGTGTTATTTGCGAAAAAAGTCACACAAAAAATGGACCCTATTCCAAAAAAGTTTGACCACCACAGAATAAATCTGTGCAAGCCTGTTCTAGTCTCACACAAAACACGTGTTCACATATAAAGCCACTTTTCTTGTCATACACATATGCGCATACAAACACACACGTACATATATTCACGTTCGCACACTCACATTCATGTGTATACACACACATGCTAACGTGCGCACACATGGACAACGTCACTTTCCCTTTAAAGGAAATGCGCACATGCGCGAAGGACACCGGAAACAACTACAAAAGCAAGAGACCTGAGCTGTTTCCTTCTTTTTGATTCGGCTCCCAACCTGGGCAGTCGATGGACCAACTGTTTCCTCCAGGGCGCGTACCCGCACTCCATGTCCCCTGCTACTATGTGTGGGGCATGAGCCAACAGACAGTACGTACACCTTACACGCTTTCTCTCTCCATGGCCTGGATTGACTTTCTCTCTCTCTCTCTCTCTCTCTCTCTCTCTCTCTCTACAACAATAGACTTTCCCTCTCACCAGCTAACAGTGAGAGACACGTGCCAAACTGGATTGACTTTCTCACTCTCTTTACAACAATAGACTTTCTTTCTCACCCAGTTAACAGCGAGACACACGGCAAACTAAACACATGCTTTTCTTTCATTTGTTTCTTCATGAAATAAATTCTAGTTCGTTTAATTCAATAAACGTGTTGTTTGTTTCTTTCTCAACTCAATTCATTTTATCTATTTTGTACAACTGGGGGATATATATAATATATCCACAAGTCCACAACAAACTGGTGACACCCGAACGTGATATAAACACGCATTTCCTTCTATACCACAAATCCCGCAACAAACTGGCGACCGACCAACGTGAAACGAACACGCATGGTGACCCTACTTTTTTTTTTGAGCAAGACGCGTGTTTTATTTGATAAACAAAAAACAACGAACTTTTCAACAAAGAAAAACAACAAGTAAACTACTACCGACAAGAATCTCAATTTGACTAGACACAAGCAATGTTTGGTATACAGATGGCGAGGAAAAAGAGAATTTCTCCAGCAGCGGCAAAGAAAAATAAACACGGAGATGTCGACTTCATAATGAATTGAAAAAATAAAATTCGAGCTCAACAAACATTTTTTCACAGTTTCGTGACATTACACTGCAACAAACATTTTTCACAGTTTCGTGGCATTACCCTGCAACAAACATTTTTCACAGTTTCGTGACATTACCCTGCAACAAACATGAGGAGCAAAATCACATGGGCCTATACACATTTGCTCCCGCACAGTAGACGCAACAACAAAGTAACAAATACAGGACATCCTTATAAACACATAGGAAGAAGTTGAATCAACAATACGAGTTGAGATGCACCACGTACACTGATAAACTCACAACTGGACATTCACCATTCAACATGAACGAATGCGCAACAAGCACCTGTATAGACAATGTACACACACTACCGCAGACTCACACCTCATGATTAAATGAAAAGGAAAATTTTAGAAAACAATAAAACAAAACAAAAAAGTCAATTTGTGATTGTTTCATCTCTAAACGTTTTGGATGGTTTCATTATACATTCAGATCTAGTTTGATCTCTTGTATAGTTGTTGTAGGTGTTTGTGTCTGGTACTCTGAGATGGGCTTCTTTAAGAGATAACAGTTGCTTTTGTGTGTTGTGTGTCTCTACACTGAGTATACAGTTTTTGGTGGTCTCTTGAGGAATTACAGTTGGGTGTACCTCAGGGTTGAATGTGGTTCTGGATGAGTCTCCTCTATGATGCTATCAGTTTTTATGGAGAGTTTTTCAGGAAGGCATCTGTAGTATATACGACCTTGATTATCTGCTGAGTTGTCTGACAAGTGCAAGAGATTAATCGTCTCTTTATTTAAAACATACACAGGTTGTCCTTTGTGCAGTTTAGGCAGATCTTTTGTATGTTGATTGTGATACATTTTCTGCTTTGCCTCTGATGCAATCGTCTTATTATCTTCTCCTTGTTGGTTTTGTGGTTGGTGCATTTGACTAGGATGTTTCCACCTAGCTTCCTTTGGGATAGAAGTTCATCTGGTGATGGAATGGTAGGATCTAGGGGAGTCATCCATAATAATACACATACATACATACATACATACAAAGAAACATACATACACACATTTTCGCTTTTATATATATAGAAGAAGTTTAGAAGAAAGTAAAACAATCTAAATTCTTGATTTGTAAGAACATATTAGATTTATATTTTGTAATAGCTTAAACTAAACTGTCTTTTTAAAAAGCTCTCACTGAAACTTATTGTTTTTGTGTTTTTTATTATTGAAAGTAAAAAGCACTCTTAATAGTTGTTTTAAATTTTTTTTTGTCGGTTTTTTTTTTGAAAAGAAAGAAAAAACAATATATGATTATTACAACTAACTTATAATGGGGCTAGGTGTCATGCTAAGACATCATTTTGTTTAAAACAATTGTTTAAAATTGACTGAGCTCAAATGTTGATCATTATCACTTATCATTTTCTCTGGAATTCCTTGTTCTCCAAATATTTGCTTTGTCAGTTTGATCATTTTCTGACTAGAGAACTTCTTTAACAATCTCACAAATAATAATATAATAGTCTACAATGAGCATAAAGTTGAGACCTTCAATGCGAAATCAGTGACCACTATCTGCCATGACCTCACTGGAATCTCATGTGGCATCAGGAGTTCTGCGCCCTATGTCTTGGTGGTACTGACATAGGGCACATTGTTATACTATGTTGTTTATTTCTTTGTTAATGTTGTGCCAAAAGACACAACTTTTTGTTTGGAGCTTACATTACTCCATCCCTCGATATCCATTATGGGATTTTTGTAATACCTCATGCTGCATTGATTTGGGTATCAATGCGATTGATTTCAATAGTTCGTCCTGATAAGGTCAATCGAGTTGCATAATTTTGTTTACTTCCATGAACACATCAGTCCAACTTCTTAGAATAATATCCCTCATCATAGTGCGAGATCTTCATGTGTTGTTTGGTGTTACTAAGCTAGTTTATAGGTTGAAACTAGATTTTTTTAAGTTGATCATTTCCAAAGGCTTATGATCACTTTCCACTTAAAATGCACTTCCATATATGTAAGTCTTGAAGTATTCACACTCCAAAACCACGCAAGAAACTTCTGTTCTATATTGGCATAACATTGTTCAGTCTCTGTTAAAGATTTTGATACAAACACCATGGGGTTTTCCTTCTTGGTAGAAGAGTAACACCAAGTCCTCTGATTGATGCATCGACTTGAATGATGGTTTGTTTTGCAGTGTCAAAGTTAATCAATGTTAATTTAATACAAAAGTAAACATTGACAAGTTTAAAGATTTCTTTGCTATTAAATTTAATTGAATGTTAGAATTATTTTTAATTATGTGGACCAAACTTTGCTATTAAATTTAATTGAATGTTAGAATTATTTTTAATTATGTGGACCAAACTTTCTGAAAATGAGATTTTATTCCACTTTTTATCCTAAAAATTTTGTGTTTTTTTCTTTTATGAACATTTTGCTTGATTTTCTATTTTTAAGGAGTTCATGAAGATGGTGTAGAAGGTTTCTTTAAGGGCTGTGGCAAAGGTCTAATGGGCTTACTCACCAAACCCTCTGGAGGCATCATTGATATGGTTAACATGGCATTTGATGGACTTAGACGGTAAGGGATTTTACATTTTAATTTACAGAATTCCTTTTTTTAGGGTTTTTTTTTTCCTAAAGTGGAGTGAGATGTTTCCCCTCTATTGTTAAATCATTTTGTCATTAAAAGTTAATATGTAAAGTCGGTAAGATACAGCAATTTGAATTTGAAATTTGATATATTTAAATTAAGTATGTAGATAATAATTCTCTGAATCATTTTTAAATTCTACAAACGAAAGTAATTATTTTAAATGACTTTATTTCAATCTTGATTAATCTTTAATGTAACTAGCTGAAATAAGTTTTGATAAATGTTGTTAGTTATTTTCGGAATGAATTGATTACAATATCGATTTTAAAACTAAAGGTTTTGTTGAATTAGAATCCTTGCTATCTTTCAAAATAATTTCAATGTTTCCTGTTTTTACTGCAGAGCGTCAGAACTAGAAGGAGGTGTAATGGCACGAATGCGTCTGCCGCGTTTCATTAATCCTTCAGTGGTGAGTTTAAAAGATTTGCATTTCCTGTTTTGTATCAGTTTTGAATGATTCAATTTTGATGGAATATAATGATTTCCAACTTAGAATTATTATTGGTTTAAAATGAAAATTCAAATTGCCTGTTTACATTGAATGCATCTCCCATACAAGAGTAAGGACCCTCTTGAACAGAACATTGATTTTTTTATGGGATGCAACTCATAACACATAAGTAAATATTTGTGTTGAAAATTGGTCCCTTGACTCCAACACACTATTTTGATCCTCTTACTTGGGCTAGACAGACAGGCAGTGAGCGGATTTAATTGATTCAGATCAACACATCATCTAACCATAACAATTATAAGAAAACTGCTGCTGACATTTGCAAATGCATAACTATCTTTTACAGTTCACAGCATTTTAATGATTCTCTGAAGTTAATGGTATGTTTGTGTCTCATTGTCATCTACAGACTATTTGAAAGAAAACTGTGCTCTCTCCTTTTGGGATATTTTGCCACTTGTAAGTAGAGAAACAGAACAAAAGATGCTAACAAGACTTCACTTACATAAATGTTACTATTTAATGAGGCCTTTAATAAAATGAGTGTTTAGTGGTTCCTTATGTAAAACATCTTATTCATGTAATGGATTAAACCAAGGAAAATATAACTTGTATATTTTTATGTATAATCTTTTTAATAATTTCCCCTTATTCCTATGCTAACTTGTGTTGCAGGGACTCAAACCTTACTCTCCATATCAGGCTATTGGCGTTCGTCTTCTACAAAGTATTCGTAAAGGTCAATACCTCCAAAGCGACATGTACTGGGCCCACGCACCCCTCAGTCAGGAAGACAGATCAGATGTGTTCCTTGTCACAGATAAGTAAGATTTTTTTCTTTTTTAAAATAGGAAATACTTACATGTAGGTCATCATTTAACATCAATATGATTTGTTTATAATGTGTTCTAGTATGAATTTTTGATAAAGATTTGATGTTCTTTACTTTTTTGTAAACTCAAGTTTCATGTAACATTGTTGCAAATATTATCACTTCATGTAATATATTTTACATGCTTCATGTCATTTCACTCTACATTAATACCAATAGATCAATAATAATGCTGGAAAATGTAATATTGATGAAAAACTATTAGTTGTTATCATCTGTTAGCAATATGTGCAAACAGTAAATTCAGTAAAGAAAGTTTATGTCATGTCACAAATTCAGGTTCAGAAATTCAAATGTCTAAATAGAAGAAAAAGAAATTCTGAATCGAACTGAATAAAAAATGAAAGATGGATAAAAATTCTACTTTCTAATCATTTTTTTTTTTTACATGGTAATCACCACTTATCAAGGCCCGGAAGCCACTCGGGGATAAGGGTTATTGCGTGTACAGTAATCAATGGGATAATATCGTAGTAATCGTTAGTATTGGAGATTTGATAAAGTGTTTTACTTAAGAGGGCGGTTTATCAGGAATTTGTTTATGTTGGACTTGAAGACATCCAAGTTGTAGTCAGGTGGGAAACAGGCAAATGGAAGAGAGTTCCACAGGCGTGCACTTCTGAGAAAGAAGCTTTGCTCATGGAATCTATGTTTCCATTTAGGCACAGATAAGGAATGGGGAAAATTATTGACAGTGGTTTCAGCTAGACGGGTGTTTCTCGTGAAAGATTGGTGAAGTGGGACCAGAGATTGAAGCTCAGACGAGTACTTGCCATGGAAATAACAATAAAACAAAGACAGGCTTGCAATGTCTCTTCTGTGGGAGAGAGGTTGCAGGGAAGAGAAAAGGGCATCCCACTAAGCCACGAAGTCTATTTTGTACTCTGTCAAGGCAGGATAGGCTGTTTAAGCAGCTCCTGCCCAGATGTGGCAGCAGTACTTCATCCTTGGACGTACTTGGCTTTTATATAGATAGAGAATTGCGTCAGCAGTGAGATATCTTCAGGAGTGGTAAAAGGATTCTACCATTTTTCCAGTGACATTGATGTATGTGTTCCATTTCAGATCAGGACTAAAGGTCAAAACATGGAGCCTCTCCAAGATGAGAGTCATTCATTTCAATTGATGCGAGATGGGGATCAGAGCATTGATGATATAAAGATAGAAGCTTGGTTTTAGATGCATTAAAAGTAACCAGCCACCTCTTCCCCCACTGTATCACATGCTCAAGATCAGAGGAGAGAGAATCAGAGAGAACTTTATCATTTACGGTCTTTGATGTGTTGCCATAGATAGTCGTGTCATCAGCATAGATGTCAATGAATGATTTAAGTATGTGTTTTGGGATCATTGATGTAGATCAGGAAGAGTTGGGCCCAGGATAGACCCCTGAGGGACTCCAGCATTAATACTGTGGGCCTCTGATTTCTGCGCATCAACCACTACTCTTATGAGCCTATCAGAGATAATTTAATAATTGAGAAAACATTTCCAGTTATACCGTAGCTGGAAATCTTGTGAAGTGGGCCTTTATGCCATACCTTATCGAAGGCCTTTGATATATCAAGAGCAATTGCCCTAGAATGGAAGCCTTTGTCGAGAGATTCACTAATCCTATTAGATATAACCATTAGCCCATCTGCTATAAATCTTGCAGAACGGAAACCATATTGCATGTCACTAAGAAGGTTATAGAAGGTTATTTCTGCTGAGGTGGTTGACTACTTCTCTATTTAATATGGATTCCAGCAGCTTACTCATGACACACAGGAGACTTATTGGTCTGTACTGAGAGGGAGATGACTTATCACCTGAATTCTTAAATACAGGGCATATTGATGAGGTTTTCCAGGGTGTTGGGAAGCACTTCTTAAGGCAACGCTTAAACAGTTTTGTAAGTTCTGGTTGAAGCTTTTTCAACACTATAATTGGAATGCTGTCAGGGCAGTTGCTTTACTGGAATCAATGTTCTTGATTAGCTTGGCAACCTCACACACAGATATTTGTATGTTGCATAGCATGTTGTCTGTTATAGGAGGAAATACGGGGAGTTGATGGCCTTCGTCGCATAGGGTAGAATTAGCTGCAAAGTTCTTGGCAAATAGTTTGGCCTTGTCTGATGCTGACGAGATGACCTCAGGTCCATTGATGATGGTTGGGATAGAACGCATGCTTCTGTTTAGGATCATGTTTGCCAAAACTGGTGGGAACTAAGCCGCTGCTCAGCTACTTTGAATTTAACGAACTGAGCATATACCTCTCTTGCATTTTTTATTACTCTTTTACAGTGGTTGCTGGCAGTCCTGAAAGCAGCTTTAGTCTTAGTACATCTATTATGTTGGTAGCTATGGAAAAAGTGATTTCTGTGCGCGATGGCAGCAGCACATTCTGGGGCGAACCATGTTAGGTTTTTATTGGAATTTTTTGGATGGTATGAATCGGTCTATGCCTACAATAAACCATTCGGTCAGGTCTGATACTATGGAGAACACATCCTTTTTAAACATGGAATGCAGAGGTAGATCAGATATAAATGTACGGAAGCTATCACAGTCAGCCATAGAGTATCGATATACAGTACTGTGGAGAGGTACGTCTGAAGATACTGACTCTAAAGCGTTATATACAATGTTTTTAAATGTATGTATTAGTGAGGGACAATTCCAAAATTTTGATTCAATTACTGATACAATTACTGATTCTGTTCTAAATTCCCAATTCCAATCCCAGTATCAATTCCGATTCTTTTAAAATTTCTTAACATTCATTTAAAGATTCAAGGCTTTTTAAAAATATTCAAATTACTGTATCCACCCTTGTGAAATGTCTGCATATATTTTGAAAAATGTGAAAATATGATGCTTTTTGCTGTTTTTAACTTAAATTTAGGTGAATATATATCGGCTCAAACAAAAATGTATTGATCGAAATAAGCACCATCAGAATCCACAGACAAAACAAGTGTATTCATGCCAGTCTTGCATTCTGATGGCGATGAAGTTGCTGAAGACGTTTTTAATATCGCTTAGGTTTTTGAAGCATTTCTCACACAGAATGTTGTTGAGATGCTTGAAAAAATGGTAGTCGGTAGGTGAAAGGTCTGGAGAGTATGGTGGATGAGGCAGTTTCATAGCAGAATTTGTTCAACTTCTGCAAGGTTGGTTTAGCAAAGTGTGGTTGGGTATTTTCATGGAGGAGAATTGGGCCTTTTCTGCTGGGTGTTGTTGTCGAAGTTTCTGATGCATTTGTTGACTACTTCTGTGACGTAATAGTTTCGCCTGCATTCAAAAGAGTGTAATGCATTAGATCAGTCACAGAACATTAAACAGAATGAACTTGTTTTGGTGCAACTCTGGCTTTGGGAAGTGTTGTGGAGCTTTGTCAGCATCTGACTACTGAGTTGAGCATCGCCAGTTGTCGTAAAAACCCACTTTTCATTGCAAATCACAACCTGGTTGAGAAACGGATTGTTTTTTGTTGTATAAAAGAAGAGAAAACGACATTTCTTTTAGTTGTTACTCAATTTGTGAGGCATCAAGTTTTTTTGTCTTTCCAGTCTCTATCAAGTGGTTAGAAATCGTTGTATACATTACATCTAATTCAGAAGCAAGTTCTCAAACAGTTGTGCGTGGATTGGCTTCAACTAAGGCTCTTAATTAATCATTGTCAACATTTGATGGCTGATCACTATGCTCATTATCTCCAAGACTGTTGTTGCTGTCATAAAATTTCTTAAACCACCATTCTGCTGTGCGTTAAGTAGTGGTTCCTCGGCCAAATGTTACGTTGATATCACAAACTGTTTCAAAGGCTTTTTAACCTAGTTTGAATTGAAATAAGAAAATTGTGCAAATTTTCTTTTTTTCCATCTTGTATTCAAAAGAAAAAGAAGACATAATTGTTTTAAAATGTTTGTAATTTAAACGATTAGATAGAACAGAAAACTCTAAAATTATATATAAAGTAAAGTATTATAACAAAAACCTATTTGAAAATACATCATTTGAATCAAAATTAAAAATTCTGCAAGAACCTTCTTGTCAACATTTTGGGGGAGGATCGTATATTACAAGTGTGGATCTTTTAAAATATTTTTCTCTAATGTTTTACTTGTAATTCATTGAAAATTTTGAGACAAGTTTTGTTTTTCTTTTAAAACAAATCTTATTTGCATTTGGTTGGTTGTTGTTAATGCTATTTGAAATTTTTATAAACGATTATAAAGAATCGATGATTGGTATGCAAAATAAGAAAACAGTTTACAGAATAGTCAACAATGCCTGTCTCATGTTAAGAATGAGTTTCTACATAATAATATTACTATCTAGAAAACTATTCTAAACATTGTGACAGGCCGTTTTTAAACTATTCTCTATCTTACCTCATGTTTTTTCTTGGAATTTTAAAGATTTGGTCAGTTTTTAGATTGATTTGTGTTACTGTAAAAAAAATAAAATAATAAGAATAAAAAAAAAATAGATTAACAATTTTAGCTAAATCGCTCCTCCAAAATGAGATTCTACTTATTTTAGATGATTACGTGGCAGAAAGAAAAAACCCAATTATTTTAGAATTTCATGTGGGAAAGCAGTTTCGCACATAAATTTAATGTAAAATGATAATTATTTTCGACCCATTCTAACTTTTTAATTTTGTTTAATCGCTCAGAAGTCGAAACAAAATACTGGTAGAACATAAAATTTTTGCTTGATTGTTAACATTTATTTGATGTGTTTCTGCCAGCACTTGTTTAATTTTTGATTTTGAGCGGTTATCAAGGTTCTTGTGGAGAGCTTATTGACAGCCATTTTTTATTCTAACTCAACAGAGTGATTGAATTAAAAACACACTTTAACATAAGTTTACACACAAATAAACTTATCCAAGTAAGTAGAAGAGTCTTGCCTTTGGTAACATTTATTTGTTGCATGTTTGCTTTGCATCTGTTTTTCATTTTGTCAGAAGAATGAGATTCGGGTATCTGACTTTTATTTATCTTTTGTTAATAAAGCTTTTAACAGCAACAAAATAACAATTTGTATAAAAAATGTTGCTTTTCATCATTTTAGGATGATCCATTTTTTTTTTTTAATGGCTAGTAGGGCAAAGTTGAATTTGAGTGAATGATAAATCTGTTGATAATGCTGACCAGTGCTAAATCTATGCAGAGGTTTTGGAGATAAATATATAGGTTTCTTTTGAAAGGTATTTTCTAACAATTACGCTTTTGTACACTCGTTTACATCTTCATCGATTGTTGTATTTGACATAATCTGTAAATATGAGAATACTTAAGAATGTGGTGGTAGTTAAGATTGAAAGGTTAGGGGTGAGTATAAGGAAACATGAATAAATCCTTTGTTGTTGCAAGAAAAATACAAATAAAGAGATTAAAATTATATACTTTATTCTCAGTTCTGTTGACCTGTTGATGATGCCGCTGACTGTTGGGCCTAATGCTTGTGAAGCACAGAAGATAATTGTAGATATATGATAGAATTGACACAATGACTAGAAAATGGTTTAATGTCAAATGTGTTTCTCTCTACACATTTATCATTCAGTGAAGTGTTATCTCTTTAAAAACCACTTGTTCCATCATCTCAGACCAATCCCAACATATTTGCTGACAGTTTCCAATCACAATTACATTCCCAAGCCTTTTTTGTAATTTGTCATTTTGACAATAGAATGTCCCTTCGAGAGAGAATATGTACTCTTTAAATGTCCTAACATGGACTAAATTGTTGTCAATATTAGACAAAATGTTGCCATATGATTTGTTCATAGGGTTTTTGTTACACAATGGGAGATTTGTCCAGCAGAGGTAAGGCCAAAGGCCAGGCATGTGTATTAATAGCAGTGGTTCTTTCGTGTGAATGCCATTTTGTATTAGTCTTGCTTGTTGATTTTGAATTGCCAGTAGCCATACATAAATTGAGAGAAGTGAAGTCTACATTACTTTTGCTAATTTTATTGAACAAGTGTTTGATGCTTGGCATTGGGTAATCGACTAAGACTTTGTTGATCTATTTTTCTTGTACATGGCAAACTATTAAAGCTTTTGATATTGCTGCAGTTTTCAATGATATCCTCATTTAGCATGCATTTAATTTCGGAGTCGATATCAACTTCCAAGGCTTGAGTGATCAGATGTTGTTTCTGACTGCAAGACTGGCCGTTGGTTGATATGTGAATAGATCAGATGAATAGTTGCCTTCTGGTTACTGATTGAGTAACAGCTGAGTATATTGTGACATAAGATATTTTGGCTCAACAAGGTCGGTGTGGTTTGAGTTGTTATATGTTGATTTTGTTGAAACATCGATTGCCAATCATGATCTCACAAGTCAGTTTGCTGAGGGTGATGATGTTGCCGTTAATCCCTTTCACTCAGATGTCAGAGCAAGTCATGTGTTTCTTGGTTTTGTCAAGTAACTGAGATACTGTTATGATGCAGGTTGAACACCCAGAGTTTAGCATTAAAATTGGAAATTGATCCATGTAGGAATAGGTCAAACAAGACATCATATCTTATCCTGACCAAAGGCGAAAAATCTTGATCCTCTATGGATAGTATGTTATCATCTGTTGCTGCTATATGGGCCTGTGCTTAAATGAGGCGAGTGGAAACAGTATAGCGGTTATCAGTTGTTTTGACAAGGTAGGGGTAGAGTTTTGCATTCCAGATTTTTACTTTCTTGCTAATGAACACCACACATATGATGGAAATAAATCTATCAACAATTAATTCAACATTTGGTGTTTTTCTCTTATTTGTATTTGTTTTTTATGTGGACGACCGCTTCTCTAAGAATGTTTTTTGAGTCAACTAAAGAAATTTGTTAATTTTTTACTGTCTTGTCTGCCCAGGTTGCAGAATCAGCTAAAGTGTTGAAAGTTTGTCGTTACTAATAGATATTCTTACAGTTGGTCGAAGGTGTACATCTTCTGTTTAAGAGCTAACCATCTACTGAAAGATACCTGTTTTGAGTAAAATTTTTACAGACTGGAGGAATTTGCCTTCTGAATTGTGTAGACTTTGTCTATAGCTGTAATAAACTGGTTCACGTCATTTCCAGGTCAGAAGGTTTTTTGTAGTTGCATATTGTTTGTTGATGCCTAGGTTTTAATTGGCGTATTTTGAGGTGTATATATTGTCACAGGAAAACAGGGCATAATGCAGAAGTGACCATTTATCCCCCCTCTCTTTTTAAATTCATTTTGAATACCTATCGGCCAGACACCCCCACACCACCCCATTGCTATCGAGACGTGCGACAACAAAATATCCACAAACCTACCCATTGTAACACCTCCGTGCAGCTCAACTCAGGTGCATAGGCTCGTGATTGAAATGCACCTGTAGCCGATACATGTGGCGCTACGTTACCCGTGGTTTCGTCTAGTGGTCGAATTCGTCTTCGGTCATCGTCGATCTCTCTCCCGGTTCTGCTTTCAAATCAGCTTCCAGCCATCTGGGCTATCGGAGAAATATATTGCATTCACAACGGCGTTCCAATCAAAGAAAAGAAAGTCAAAACTTAATTGGTTAACACAGAATTGATTATTGTCTTTGACTTTACAATATAATAGTTACACACTGCCTAGTCATGCAACTTAGGGGGCAGGCAGTTTTGTTTCCTTTACCAAGCTCTCCGTTCTTCATCTACCGTCAGTCCACGGGAAGGGATCAGCGAAAAAAGACACCAATTAGCCAAGTCTTTTGTTTTTATCAAATCAGTAATTCCTCCGTCCACCTTTTTGGAGTTATTATTTCTTTCTTTCCTTTCCTCTCCCTCTCTCTGCTTCCCTGATTTCTACTCCTCCTTTCGGCTTTATCTATCCCCATTTTTAACCCTCATTGCACTGAGGTGTTCCTTATTAGGAACTATTAGTCACTCCCAGGTCGACAATGCCTGGCGGCGACCCCTCACCCCCCGATTCCCACCCCAAGCTGTCAGCTTAAGAATCTGGATTTCTTCATATCGCTCAACAGAGAGCCCAAAACAACCTTTTCGTTGTTAACGGATTTCCAACAATAAGATAAGAACAATTATTTGTTTTTTTTCTCTCTCTGACAAAATCCCATAGACATTTCTGTTTAAACAACATCAAACCATCATCATCATCATCATCATTAGAATTCAGCCGTGTGAATTTCTCTGAATTCGTGTCGACTAGCAAGGTCACTCGGCATCGCTTGGTCCGCATCATGTCACATCTCACCCCCTACCTGTTTTGTCCTTAACTTTGTAAATGACATCTGAGTCCCAACCCCGCGCTCGGACAGTCCATAACAGGAATATTTAAGTTCTCAGATCAGTTGTCTCCGGTGTGAGGGGGAGGGTGATATAGCGAGAGAGAGAAAAAAACAGTAATAAAACAACCAAAAATCACAATCGGCCAGCCAGCCCCCATACTCTAAAACAAAAAAAGAATCGAATGAGAATTAAAAAAAAAAAAAAAAAAAAAAAAAGGATAATTGTTCACTCGAAAGTCCAAGAGTCTTCATATATATGTCAACCAAACATCAACAATTGTTCTCTTTTTTTTCTTTTCGTCCCCTCTCCTTGTCTGTGTTTGTGTATGTGCATGTATGTGTATTTTAGATCAGGTGATGGGAGAAATGACAATTCGATTTAGGGACTAATCATGCAATGAAAATGTCTTTCAATTCCTACAAAAATGAGGTTTCTCCCACCTCTTACATTTACGCGTCATTCTCCTCGTCTCTCTGTTACGTCCCTTTTTCTTCTTTTTATTTTATTTTTTTTTTTTCTGACCATGTCCAACCTTACAGCAGGTGCCATTGTTTCGGCTACCATCTCGGATATCTCTTTATCAGGTGGCGTTCCCACCTGGGCCTCGGTCTCCTCTATCGGAGGCTGCAGCTCTTGTACTCTGCCTTGATCTAGACATGGTGCACTCATTAGCATCCCCTCTTCACTCAGGTGCTCGTATGGTCCGTGTATTAGTTTTACCCCACCTTTTTCTATGTTTTCTTCCAGGCCACTATGTTAGCCATATCCTCACCCCCTCTTGGGTTCTGTTCACCTACAGGACATGGTTCTCTGAGCCTCTGCCCTTCCGACAGTGTGACGCACCCCCAGTGCAACATCACACTGCAGTACCTGTCTAACAAGGTCCACAGGCAACCTTAAATCATGCAGTAGCTCAACCTGTATTTTCAATAATACGTTTCTCAACTTTCCCGGGGCCACTATGCTGGGGTGACAGGTTTTCCGATGACAACACATCTAACTGCCCACATACATGTTCCGAGATTAATATCAGCGACTGTCCCACCGGCCACAGCCAACAATTTAAAATATGTCTACACCAGATAGTCTAGTTCTTACAGTCCTGTCATTATGACGTCAATTATATTTGTCACTTCTCCTCTAAATATCTGCACCTGGAAAAATAATCCTCTCAACTGGTGACATTTGGCACAGACTCACTATTTTCGCCAACGGTGCCAGCACTTTCGGATCGCTCTCTATTGTTTCTAATTTCTCCGCTGAGGAGATTTCTCATCCTTAGTTATCTCCTCGCCTGCTCGGTCCAACCACATGTCACCGGACCAACTTGGCAGTTAACGCCTCGCTATCGTACGAGAAACTCTATCCTTTTCTTTCAATTAATCTCTCCAGGTGCGAACATCACGCACCTGATTTACTCGCAATGGAAAAATCCATCTAAAAATAATTCATCACCTTTTGTGCACAATTGAGTGTACCACACTTCACTCAGTGATGCTAATAATTATTTCCAATTATTTTCATTCAGTCTTGCGGCCTCTTTGGCCCTTATTTCGGAATTTAAGAAGTCCTTCCTGACTGAGGCAAAATTCAAATTCTTCCAAAAGTCAGTTCAATCACCGAAATTAATGCTTCTAATTATCCTCAACTGAACTACCCTATAATTTGTTCAGTTTAGTTACGAAATCCTTCCAGACTGAGGTACGAAAATTTTTTTTTTCAAAAATCAATTCAACTCTCGGAAATTTATATCTCCATTTTTTTCTCACTGCATACACAAAACACAACTCTGCACAGTTTAATTCTCACAACAGCGTTCACCATCGCTACATAAAAATACAGCCGATATCCAGCTAACATGTTTCATCAAAGTTCACGAACTGCTCAATTACTTAAGCCTCCTCTCAAAAGTAAGTGCCGATAACATCACGTGGTTCTCTTGACAGTCGAAAACTGCTTCCTCACGATTTAATTATTACAGTTTTCTTTCAACTGGGAAAATCTCAGGCCAAGCCTTTTTTTTTCCGACAGTTTAAATTCCTCCAAGACACTCTCGCTCAATATGCGACTTTCTCATGCTAAATTACTCTCTCCGTTTGCCAATTTAATCACTACGAGATACTTCTAAATTACTTATTGCTCTTTTCTGCTATTCAAGGCGCCCCTCCCCTGGAGCTTTCCGTTTTAGTCCTTAGCTACCTCCAAGGTCAGTCCACGACACAATCTGCCAACAGTGCGAACACATGGGGGCCCTCCATGCATCCACAGAGAAAACAATTGCACCACATTTCAACCAGGAGATGTCGCTCCAAGCTCCCGTCTCTGTCCTACTAACCCCCACTGGTCCTTGGTGGAAGGACGTCACACTACTCCTGGGACAGGGAGTACCTTGCTCCTCTCAACGGCAGCCTCGGTTCACCTCTCCCCATTTGCTGGAGCCAGGAGATAGGTATTGGACACTCTTCACTCCATTCGCTCGACTCCTCAGCTGACTCTGCGGTCAACTGCCATTCAACTCTCTTTTCTTCACGAGTTGCGGCTACTCTTTGTGGCCTCCTATAGCTGGCGGAGTGGAACCCTGCAATTTCCCGTTCCAACTTTCCGTCCGTCTCTATATTTCTAGACTCTATAGAGGTCGTCTCTCTTGTCTTAAACCATTGCTCGGTGTCGTCCCTATAGTCGTCCGGAACTCTGTCCTCATCTCGCGTTTGACTACCTCTGGGATTCTTTATCTTTTTACCCGTCTCCTTCATCCAAACTTGGTCACCCTGTCTTAACTGTCTAGTAAACGCTGCCTTTTTTTTCTTCTTGACCTTCTGGTCCTATTCGTCCTATCGGCCGTCGCCTTAGGGACCGTCCCTGATTCTCGGACCACTGGATCTGTAAGAGTTACTCCCTCCTTATTTACCTTATACCTCGCTACCCGGTTGACTTGGGACAATTTTCCTCCCTGTTCCTTGGTGCTATCCACCTTGCCCATACAGGACCTGACTGTTCTTGGGGGAAGCTTCCTGTTGCTGTCAGCTCCCACAGGAAGAGGGACAGACCTCGTGTCACCTAGTGGTATCTCCACCCCTCTCACCGTTACCGTCTCTGGATTAAAACTCAGAGTGGCTCCCCTCGCTCGGAGCCAATCCTCTCCCAAAATCATTTCGTTGCATAGCCCGGATACCACATACAGGGGGAAATTCTCTTTCTTTCCGGCCGCTCGTACGGGTAACCATACCTTCCCTGCCACCGACATCCAGCTACCGTTGGCCTGACTGACCTCCACATCCGACGGGTACAACCTTTATCCTCCCTGCTATTGTCCGACAGACGTCCACGTCTATTAAGGATATTAGCGCTCCGGTGTCAACCAGAGCCTTCACCTGCATGGCTCCTATCGTCACATTACAGGTGAGTTCTCCCTTTTTGGTGAGCGGAGGGGACACCTGGGCTCTCCTCTTCTGTTTCAGGATTCTCTCCTGGTACCCCGCTCCCGTGAGAATTGCAACTTGTGACAGTGGTTTCTTTCCAACCCTACCTGTCTGCCTTACCTCTCTTTCTCTACAGGTTCGCCGAGGGGGTGGGGTTTGGTTCTGATTCCTTCTCTTCAGAGGATCTTTCGCCCTCGAGTGGCTTTTCCTCCGGTTAGGACAGTCCCTCCTAATATGTCTCAGGTCTCCACATCGCCAGCACCCGTGATACCGGTGGCTGTAGGAAAAGCGGCCATTTTTGCCTTTTCTCTGACACGCGTTCAGTTCGGTCTTTACGATGCCCACTCTGACTCTCCCCTTCTGTCGGGGTGTCTTCTCGTAAACAGTGGGGCACACACTTGACCGATGTCCCTCACCCTTACAGGTCCAGCATATAGCTCTGTTCCTGCCTTGGGTGCGATCATAGGACCTATGTCGAGAGTCCCCTGTCCCTTCTCTGGGTTCTGTTTTCGTTCCCCAATAACCCATGACTCTGGCCCTTGACCTGGTCTCTGGACACTCTCTGCCTTCTGCCTCTTCACTTCCACCTTGGGGCCTTCCCTCCATTATCCGTGCTTGCAACCAAGCATGGTTTTTTGCCACCCTGCGTGCCTCTTCTAGAGTGTCTGGGCAACTCTTCAGCACCTCCATTTTGGCCGTCTCATCTCGCAATGCATCTACCATGCGTTGATTAACATTGCTTGTGTGGTAGCCATGTTCCGGTGCTCTGCAACCGGATATGCGAGGATTGCCAGTTCCTGAATGCGGTTGACCAGCCCATCTACATCCTCCCCGGTGGCCATCTTTATTCGGGATAGCTCTCTTACTGCTTGGACCATCGTCTTTTCGCCGGCAAACTTTCTTTTTAACCGTTCATGAAAATCGGTCCATGCTATGCCTGGGTTATCTTCTATGCACCTACATATAAACTTTGAGGCCGCCCCCGTCGCCCCATCGCAGGCCAACAAAACCATCTCGCTATCTGTAAGACCATATACTAGTCTCTTTTTCTCTACTATTGCTATCCATTCACCTACTCCCTTCGCATCTCCTTCATACGAGGGTATACTTATCCCCCACAGTGGTTGTTCCATGGTCATCTGTAGCTCTACGGTCTCTACTGATCCCTCCCCCACTGACTGGTTTGCTTCACTTTCTCCCCGAGAGACCATCGCCTTTCCCACTCACGCTCTTTCTTTCACCCAGCAACAAAACTACTTTCAACTCCGTGTAAAGTTGAAATTCAAAATTCTAAACACAGACCGAGCACCAAAACTGAGCAAAGAATGAAAAGGGGACCAAAAGGTGACTTACCCTGTCTCTTACTGTCTGCTCCTTCTGCTGTCTTCCGCCACTAGGTGGCTGTTTACGCGAGCTGGCCCAGACCTTATAGTCGATTGACTACAGTCCGTGGTCTGGCTATGCTCTCAGAGTCTCTTAAAAAAAAATAGGAACGGTGTACTTTTCTTCCGTTCGTTTTCTTTTTTTTTTTTCAATTTTCCTCCCTTTCTCTCACAGGGAGATTTTGTGTTTTTGAGAGAGAAAAAAAAATTTGTGTGCCCACGGAATTTCGTTCGCGCGTCTCTTAACGAAATGAGATCTCCTGGATCACCGGCACCAAATATAATATAACCCTCCCCCCTCTTCTCCGGGGGCCGGGCCGGGCTTAGGGTTAGGGCCCGTCGCTATCCTGGTTCACTGGAGCATACTTGTGATGTACTTCTGGCCGTGTTTGTCGCTCCCAGCTCACAGGACCATAGATGCAACCCAGCAGGGCTACATTCTTACTTGTCTAGTGGTGGACCCCTCAAGGGTGACCAGACTCTCATTGGTCACTGGAAAATATCTTCTGCTGCTCAGGGCATGCACGCGAAATGTGCATGACCCTTCCGTGTGGCAACATTGTCGATTTTGGTCGTCACTCTGGCTTCGTGCTGGATCCAGTCTGTCTCCTTCATCATCTAGCGTCAAGGGATATCTGAAACAAACTGTATCTTCATTCAGGCCGGCAAGCGAGAAACAAGGAAAAACTCTGGGGCATTTTTATATAACGAAACAAAATAATTGTTCATAAATCGGTTTACACTTGTTTAGTCGAGTTCTTTGATTCAAGCTTCATGATGCAGGTTGCATACTTAAGTTCAACTAATCAATTTCCCAGCTAATAACAAGAGCTTTTCAACTTAGCTCTTATGAGAGTTTCGCCCCCCTCTCTGGCAGGGTGAGAGCGATGTGTACGTCTCGATGCCAGTCAGTAAAAAGCACTCTGGACTCTAACTCCAAAAAGTCAATCGTTTTTATCAAATCCGAAATTCCTCCCTCTGCCTTTTTGGAGTTATTCTTCTCTTTTCCATTATCTTATTCTTTTCTTTCTCTCGTGAACTCATTCTTTTCATTTTCTCTTTCTTTTCTCTCTTCTTTGTCTTTCATGACCATATCTCTCCCTACATTCAATTTATTTATCTATCTGTCCAACTAACTTATCACTGGCTGGTGATCTGGCAGTTAAAATACAACAGATGGACCCAACGACAATACGTCCCAGACACCAAAAGAGACCTTTTGAACCCAAGTCATTGTACCTTTCAACAAAACATTGTTTCTTTAATAATTTGAATTGTTGTTCTAACCTAAACCAGAAAACGACCCTGTATTGCTTTTTCTGCCAACTCGAGAATCTCATTATCATATTTATTTATTTATTTATTTCCCATCGAAATATTCACTATTTCTTCTCTCATTGAAATATTTACTCTTTTCTGTGGACAGGAATCTCATAAACATCTGTTTCTCTTCCTCTATTTGAAAAGCAAGATCATCTGGTGTCGCCAGGGATCTCGTCATACCCATAAAAGGAAAAGAGTTAGACACCCCATTGCCATCTCCCCTTCCCACTGAGTGATTCATCAAAAACACGTGCTAAGGTCACAGCGAGAAATCATCCAGACACTCCCTCAAAAATGAAGCAGCATGCGGGGGGGGGGGGGAAACGTTTTAGCGGGAGTGGCGTGCACGAAAAAGAAGCAACCAGGAGTTTTAAAAAAATGAATGAAGCTGATCACATCGTCAAACGAATAGCGATAATAAAAACGCAACTTATGCGGTGAAATAGCAACTCTCTCAACTGAGCCTTATCCCTGGAGCCGAAAAGGGAATTCATCAGAATTACGAAATTACCTTGGTTCGAGATATGGGAAGGACACAGCCGAACGCTGGTGGTTGAGAAACAAGCAAGAAAGAAACATGGGGGAAAACAAATGGACAAGCGAACTTCGAAGGATATCGACTCGTGTGTCGGCAAAACATGGGGGAAAACAAATGGACAAGCGAACTTCGAAGATATCAACTCGTGTGTCGGCAAAACACGGGGGAAAACAAATGGACACGCGAACTTCGAAGGATATCAACTCGTGTGTCGGCAAAATGGGACTGCCTTACATTATAATATCAGAACATTGAATTTTAGCGGATACCTAATCATCGGTTGAATGCATACCCTCACAGTTAAGTACTATGCAATATCGCCCCCCTCCTTATCTCACAAATGTCGACTTGCTGAATTGAACTGTTTTTGCTTTTTTTTGAAAGATTTCTACTGCCTCACATAACTCAACCATTTTCCATGCAAAAAAAAAGAAAAGATAAAAAGAAAAGGGAAGGAAAGAAAAGAGGCTATGTTCATTTGAACAGTTTTCTTTAGTGTTGACCCATTGGACACTGTCTGCATCTTTTCCTCTTCTTATTATTTTTCTTTTAATATTATGTTTTGATTATTGATAAAATGACATGCATATAATATATAAACAACCGTGTTGTTCCGTTATTCATTACCTAGTATTTCGTCACCCGTGAATCTTGTAAGGAAATTCCACGACGGAAGTACTGTCTAGAACCTGTGTAAGTGCTACTGGGCTGTGATAATTTTACAGCCGGCACATACATAGTTTGTTTTTTTTATTTTACGATATGTTTCGGGAATAAATTCCCTTTTGGGATTTTTCAACCGGGACGTATCGTCACAATATGTATATATATAATTGTTTTTTGCTGTTTGATGAGAGTAAAATGTTCAGCTTGAGTGAAGCTTATGTAGTTGTCTTCCTATACACTTCTGACACCAGTGTTATAAATAAGCATATGGTTGCAAGAAAATACAAAGGGATTAAATTTATATATTTTATTCTCGGTTTGATATCAAGAGTTAGTAGTACTTCCCATTGTCTGTTGGGCTGTGTATTCATGGCCGGCTTCATGCTGTGAACTGGAATGCCTATGATGCACCAAACCTTTCTATTTATATGTGACACACGGACATAGTTGTAAACATGATAGAATTGACATTATGACGAGAAAATGGTGATGTCATGTGTTTCTCTTTACATATATCTCATTCAGTGAAGTGTTATCTCTTTAAAAACTACTTATTCAACCATTTCAGACCAACCCTGACATATATGTCGACAGTTTCCAATCACAATTACATTCCAAAGTCTTTTTTAGTGATTTGTTATTTTGACAATAGGTTGTCCTGTCAGTCAATCAAAATTGTAATAGCCCTTCTTCTGAACTTAAAATTAAGTTGAACAAACCTTTCCATATTTCTCCTTGCCAAATCAAACTACAGTCTCACGTCGACAATCTGAAAAAAAAAGCAGACTCTGACATCTTCACACCTGCTAGCAGTTCAGTTACAATAACAAACACACTTCCTTTTTCAGTGCCTTCATTACTACCTTATTTTTTTTTTTTTGTCTGTAAATTGGGGGAGTTATGTATTATTTGGTTTTATACTACTGTTATGTTTTATAAGTGTTTTAGTTGATTTTTTGTTTATGTGTAATAAAGAATACAAAACTGATAAAACATATTTTGTTTTTGCTTGTAGGCATCTGTTTTTGCTCGAAAAGAACCGACTTTGGGGTGATTGGAATGTGGAATGGGAAGTGCCAATTGATAGTTTATTGGGAATACCAGCAATTGTAGACAATCGCCTTGTCTTCAGAATCAAAAGGGTAAGTCGATTAATATTAAAGTGTAAAATTTGATATATTTGACATATTCAATACTTATACAGATACATTAGATACATTATAGCTGCAATGTTGATCATGACTTACAAGATTTCAACTGTTCATTGTTTATAAAGTGCCGATCTCATATGATTTGAAACTCTCAAACTAATACAAATTTGTTTGTTTTTTTTTTAGTGTTGATTCTATGTTTAAATTTAATTTTAAAAAAATTTCCAATCTTTCTGTTTCTTTTATTTTTTAATTTTCTTACACTATCACAGGCAGGATTTTGTTTAAATATGTTCATTTTAAATTCCTCACTATATCAATGTTCATGCTTTTCAAATTTATCAAAATATTCCAGTGCTAACTATATTGTTACTTTTCTATTTCTTTTGTCATAATAAAATTTTCTATTTCACAATTTAAGAACTTTTACTAAAATAATTACACTTACCAAAGAAAAGCAAACAAAAAAAACACTAGACTTGTTTGCACCATTACTAAAATAACTACACTTTCCGAAGTAAAGCAAACAAAAAAACACTAGAAATATTTGCACCATTACTAAAATAATTACACTTACCAAATTAACGCAAACAAAAAAACACTACAATTGTTTGCACCATTACTAAAATAATTACACTTACCAAAGTAACGCAAACAACAAAACACTAAAATTGTTTGCACCAATACTAAAATAATTACACTTACCAAAGTAAAGCAAACAAAAAAAACACTAGAAATGTTTGCACCATTACTAAAATAACTACAAAAGAAACAAAAATCCCAACTAAAAATCTAAGCAATATTTTAAAAAAATCTATTCAAGGATAACAAAAAAATGAATGTTACAAAACTGAACAAGGTAAAAAAGAATCAGTACAAATCTCTACAACGAGAACTCCAGAAAAAAACAAAGTAAAGATCACTTTTAATGGAATTGAAGATATTATCTTAAAAACATACAAATTATTTAAGAAAAACCTAAAAACGAAATAAACCATATTTTGATGATGAATGTAAAAAATCTAAGGACATAACAAGCAGCTTCAAAGAAACCCTCAAAAACTGTAGGACTAAAATTCATCAAGCATTTAAAAAAGCTAAAAGAAAACACAGAAAAACTATGTATCAAAAATGTACATTAATACAAAAAAAAAAATAAAATGATATTGAAATGATAAAGAAAATATCAGAGGAAAAAAACAATATTTCACTATAAAATTCCTTGCATATAACACTACAAGAAAGAAAATGACAAACTTATTTTTAATAAAATTCATCTTTGAAAAATAATAAAAGTAAATTCAGTGATCAATGAAAAAGAAAAACAAATTTTAATTTTGAAACAAAAAATTATGCAAACTTATAATCAGTTTTTTACAATGAACGAACTGAAAGATTAAAAAAAGTCCATAATACAGTTATTACTCCAGACAAAATCTACTATGAATTCCTGAAGAACCTCCCAAAATAAACAATATCTATTATCAATCTATAATGATATAGGACAAGAAGCAGTATTCCTTGACTATGCAAACAAATTATTATAATCTCTTTTGATTTTGGAGCAGAGATGAGTAACTCTTGACTAGATTAGTATTTCCTTCCCACTGCAGGAAAGGTTAGGAAAGTAAAGACATTCACAAATTGCCTGGGCAGATCCATCGGCAATCTCTCGATAGGGTCTGCTCAGGCAATAAGCAATAAACTTACTACCCCCAAAAGACGGAAAGTAAAGACGTGAGAGGGTAGACCTGCTAGGACTACACAAAACACAAAGTGGCGATCAGGTTTGAAAAAAATTACATAAAGAGAAAGTAGTTTTTTTCTCATCATATTCATCTAGGTCATACACATATTATATATTCTTTTCTCCTAAAAATATTAATATTCTCTTGAAGGCATAACATGCCAGGAACTTGTCTTTATTAAATTCTTCTTACTTGATTGCAGTGACTCTATATTTATTCATCAACATTTTTATATTCTCAATAATCAGAAAGATTTGTTTGAAAACGTCCAAATAAATCTTACATTCTTTTAATAGAAATTGGTCTCGGGAGTCGGTAATTCAGTTAAGAAGTGGGAGTGTTGTGTATCATGAAATGTGAAGCCATTTTTAATATATTTTTAATCATTTCCTCTAAGCATTTGCATTCACCATATCTGGGCACTATTGAGTAAATACAGTTTTAGATAATTTTCTCAATATCTTGCTGCATATTTTCTAAGTCAAAATTTCAACATAAAGCCACTAGACTGATTTCCTATACCGAATAATGAATTGTGAATATATATATTTATATATTTTTTTATTTGTTTGTCTAGGATGATTCCAGCTTGAACCTTTTCTCCAGTGGAGAGCGTGACATTGTCTGCAGTGATAACCAGGTGTTGACGTGGATACAAAAGAAGATAGAAAATGTGATCAAATATCGGCAACAATGAAGATCCTGTGAGCTAAAGAAGCAGAAAGAAGAAGAGAGGGGGATAGATTACATTGCTTACTGAATCAAAACACTGCCCATCTCCATCTTCAGAATCTGTCAACTTTCTCTCTTTTTCTCTGGTGATAAAGAAAGGCAAATGTTTGGCAGCAGGCATTTTCTTGCTACATCTTTTGATTGGTCAAAATTGGTCAGTTATTGTCATTTGACATGTCCAGTTTTAAAGATCAGTCTTATCCTCTCCTCTACTAGTGCTCATTGGTCACTTACTTACCTACTTATTGTCATTTGCGTAAATTAAGCCCTAGTTCCATTGTATGCACTTTATTGGTCATCCTTTCCTGCTGAACACATCAATTGTAACAACATCTAAAAAAGAAAAACAAATCCAACTTATAAAATGTTCTGTGGATAGAATTGGTTGCTTTGGCTATTGTCACTTCAGGCTAGTTTATCTCTCTTTCTTTCTCCCTGATTTTGATAGACAGATGCTATCGTTTTTATTTTTTTTATCAGTGGGAGAAAACTGAAGCGTTGGTGTTTAAAATTGCTGGATATATTTACAAATTGGTATTTCAGTTCTTTGATAAAAAAAAAAACATCAATTTTCTAATGGGAAACGTTCTCATTGGTGTTGAATAAGCAATTTTTTTCTTGATTTGTACATTTTTAATTAAAAGCCAAAATTCAAATCATTCCCAAATATGAAATAAGTGTAAAAAATTACAAAATTAAAACAAAAAAAATCCCAAAATAAAGTTTGAGAATATCACATGCTTTTTGCTCAAATCTTACAAGGAAGATAATACCCAAACATTTTAATCAGTTTTGTCAAATCTGTTATTTATGAAGAAACATAAAATCTATATTAAGTAAATATTAAGTAAATAATAATAATAATAATCATAATAATAATAATAATAATAATAATAATAATAATCATAATAAAGATATCACATGAAATTGTATTAAAACATATAAAAGAAAAAGATTATACTTAATGGAGAAGAGAAAGAAACAATTTTCAGAATTTGATGTTGTTTGAAAAAAAAGAAAACAAATCCATTTTTCTGTTGTTTGTGTTTGCTGGCCATGTTAGTATTCTAGTCTGACATCACAAATGATTTAAAGCTTTACCAACATTATGTATCATTACTTAAACTAATTAAAATATTAAAACTAAAAAGAAAATACTTTTTATTAAATTTTGACAATTTTCAATTATAAAGTTTTGTTAAGTTGCTCCAATTGTTGAAATTACTTGCCCATGAATTTATACCCAAACATACTTAATGAAACATCTTTTTTTTTTAATAAAGAAGATAAGAATGTTTTTCTTTTAATTTGTAAAATATTTTTATTAAACTACTTTTAAAAAGTACATAACTTTATAAACTCGAATATTTTTCATGGCATTTCAATTTTTGAAGCATTCTTGATTAAATATATTCCATAGTTTATCAAAATGCATTTTGAATTTGCTCAATTATGCACTACCAAATAATAATATGTTACACTATCTACACCTATATACTAACATTTGTGACAGACGACAATGTTATCTTTCTTTAAAAAAATTTCTTGCACAAAAATATTACAATATTTTTCTTTACTTTGTGAGATAAAAATCTGCCAGTTATTCCAGAAGAACTTGATTTTGCTTTGATACTTTTTATTAAATTTAATTGGTTTGATATTTTTTATTAAATTTAATTGGTTTGATTAAAACATTTAAGTTGTGAGAAATAAAGGGTTTGTTTCTTCAGGCTGATGGTGTCAGACAAAACATTTCTAAAGAAACTCTGATACAGATTTCTATAGTGTTATATATTCTTGAGTAGATAATATGCATATATATATTTCATTGAATACAATAAACATTCTCTTTCTATTAGATATATTGATCATTTGCTGTAAAATTCTAACAATTTTTGCATTTCAATGTATAAAGTTTAAGAAATTAAGTTTTATACAAAAACATAATTTTAGGAAATAATTTAGTTTACAAATTTGCAATATTTTTTTAGAATTCATAGAATGTTTTTGCATTCAATGAAATATGCATGAAACAACAGTTGTTGCTTAACTGCAGGTGTACACACACATATATGCACACACACACACACATATATGCACATATAGACAATTGGTTGTCTAGTTTCTCTTTCCCAGTCTAGATGGATAGTATATCTTCATATATATGTAATTATTGACTTAATATTTATCTATAATTCTATCATAGAATATTCAATCTATTAATAGACAAGTTCTTAAGGTGACATGACAGACAATTACTAGGAAAAATAGTGTAAAATAAATACATTTTTATTTCGGTTTTTCACTCAATAGTTTGAATTTCTTTGTGTTTTTATGCTTATTTTGTAGATTCTATTTATATCTTTTTGTCTTTTCTATTTCTTGAAATTTCGTATATATTTTTTAACTTATTTATTTGCTACATGTAAATTGCTGATTTCAATTAACAAAACAATTTGTATTGTAAGAAAAGCTAAAAAAAAACTTCTGAGAGAAAAACCAAATAAATTTCCTCTTGTATTTTGATCTTTTGAATCAAATATTAAAAATTAGTTTATTATTATTTCTCTTTCGTATCTGAGTTGTCTTTTCCTTATCACACCAACTATGAATGTTACAAAAGAGGGGCGCTCTTTATATTGTAAAGCTTTCCAAGACATATTTAGCATGTTTCATATATAAACTTCTTGAAATATTAGTTTGAAAACCATAACAACAAAAAGTTTTAGTGATAAAAATTGAAAACATTAGCAACAGTAGACACAAATATAAAACATTAGCAACAGACCTAAATGAATTGTTTGTTGTTGTTTTTTTTTTGCATCTGGACAAGTTCATGATTCCGAATAGAGGATAACAAGTGATAATATTCGTTCTAACTTAGGAACAAGGGCAGTATTATTATCATATAGACTTTTAGGCGTTTACTGTGTTTCATTAGCAGTTAAAAATGAAAGACTTGAATTCATTTTCTTTTTGTTTTTCATTGCTGTAATTGAAATGTTTTTGTGTTTTTTTTGTTTTTTTATTATTTTAGTTTTGGGCTTTCCTTTACTGTTGGACACAAGCAAAACAGCAAGAAAAACACAAATAAAACAAAAAAAAACTATAAAAGATTTTGCTTTCTGTGATGCATTCACTTAAAAAGCTTACCTGGAATCCGTTTCTTTGATTCGGCTTCTGCCGTCGTTATAAATCTATGTTATTGTTTATTATTATTTAATTGTTGTTGTCATTATCTTAAACTGGTGTTAAAATGACCAGCAGATTGCAGAAGGAGTAAACACATAGAGAAACATATTTGTTTTCTCTCTTCTTCTTACCTACATATTTGCTTATCATTGAATGCAAGAAAATGACATTAAATACAACCTGGCCACTCTGCATTCTACTCTTATGATGATCATTCCTTTGTTACCATTTAAAGGATATAAAAAAAAAGTGCAGAGTGGTTGTACTTGATCACCTATGGCATTCTCTTGCATGCAATTCTAAAAATGCAATCATAAAAATTTGTTGATCTTGAAGTTGATTAGTTACACGTACCGTCTCGGTCTTTTTTGTTATTCCAGTATTTGTTTGGAGTTTTTCTCTGGGAAAATAATTATTAAAAAATCTGAAAAAGATGGCTAGCCATTTTTTTTTGTTGAAAGCTAATATCATTAGTTGTGAGTTTCTTCTGTTTCTTTTTTCTTTATGAAGGAGGCCAACCGTTGGTGCTTAAAAGCCAACATTCAAAACATTAGGTTTTTGTTTTGTTTCTCTTTTTATTTATATTAGAAACTATTTATGGGTTTTATTGGAAGCTAATCCTTTCCTACCCTGTCCCCTGCCATACTTCGATAATAATGAATGATGATCCCTCTCCAATTCCCAGAGGTAAGCATAATTTTAGCTATAAATTTTCTCATGCTTGTATTCAAGTTTATACTTTTGAATTTTATTTTCTTCTCATCTCCAAATATGAGAATTTGGTTTTTGGCATCAAATCTTTCAAACTATTTTATTCATCTGCCGTCATACACAGACAACATTAACATTATTTTAATTCATTTTAAACTTATTATTCGGGCTTGGCCAGTTTCCTAATTTCAAAATACGTTCTCTTTTTTTTTTTTTTTTTTTTTTTCATTTTTTAAACAACAAATATTTTCTGATTAGGATTGCAAATCCCTTCGCTAATATTTATAAAATCAAAATTATGGATTACAAATTAAGTAAAAATGGAGAAAAGATAACTCTCTCTCTCTCTCTCTCTCTCTCTCTCTCTCTCTCTCTCTCTCTCTCTCTCTCTCTCTCTCTCTCTTATTGTTTACAATTCTTTGCAGATGCTCGAGTTTTGTATTATCTCTATGGAGTCTTAATATTTTATAAATCAAAATGAAAATGAAGCAAGAAACCAATTAGGAAGAAAATAAAATCAATCAACTTTTTTTCTTTTTTCTTTTAAATCTGATAATCGATTATGTTTCTGTTTGTATCATACATCCCGCATCCCTTGTCCCTTACTGATAATTTGTATTCAATCGATTTTAGTTTTCGGTTATATTTACCATGAAGTTATGGAAATTAGAGTTTAGTTTGTCATCAAATAAAAGTGTGAATTTAAAAGCAAAAAAAAAAAAAAATACAAAAGAATTTCAATTATTTTTCACTAAAGCTGTTTTGTTTTTTTTACTGTTGCTAGTGATGCTCATCTCTAATTAATGCAAAGCACATTTTAATTATAATAAATGCATTTCAACTTTGATATAAAATATCAAAGAATTCTTTTTGTTAAAATCTCTCATTTTAAAAAAACTGTTTGTGGCTTTGTTTTAACTTTTTTCTTTAAACTCCAAATTTTCTAATACACCTTAGGTGTTGTTTTCTCACATAGATTCATAGATTCTAGGATTAAAGTTACAGGCACAAACTTATAAAAACAAATTTGCTTCACCATAAATAGTTTCTGTTTAAACGATATTTAGCTACTGTTAATCATTTGTTATTTTTCTTTCTTAAATCTTTTTTCCTCATTCTAAACTAAGTTCGATGAATATTTAAGAGGAAACTCTCAAATATGATTTCTTGTGATAATCAAACAGAGCATCTCAAAACAAGGACAAAAAATATTTCAAGCTCAATAGTAATAATAATAGAGAAATTTGTTGCTTTTTTTTTCTTGTTTTTTTATGATAAAAAATAAAAAAATAATCCACCTTAAAAGCAAACAAAATATCAAGCTAAAATCATTCCAGCAAATGAAGGGTTATTTTATTTGTTTCATTCCCTCCATACAAAGATTTGTCCTTTTTTCTTCCATTAAACTTCAGTAGATGCTAAGGTTAAGATTTGTTCTGTGGATAGTAGAAGTAGTTGGCTAGCTGGCCTACTTACTTTTCTCTTTGTAATAAAGATTGACATTTTGTCGCCCCTTCCCCCCATAATGCCAAATTCTCCGCCCTCCCCCATTAGCAACTCTATTGTTATTTAACTATTTAAGCTGAAATCTTTCTTTCTTTTTTTTTTCTTTACATAATTTTCAATTCAACAACTTTTATTCTTTATTTCAGTTATTTCCATCTTATATTCCGTTTTGTGTTTTTTTTTCTGCTCAGTATCTTCATACTCCTTCATCTAAGACAAACAAAAAGTGTTTAATTTTTAGTCCATTCTCTTGTAGCAAAGGAATCGGTATAATTTGTTGACTCTTTGTGTAGTGAGAACCAAATCCATTCTGTGAGGAAAGCAGCTGCCATTGCCATCCTCACAATGTAGTGTCCTTCTGGCAAACAAATGAAACAAAATGTACACAAAAAGTGATAATAGCTGTAACATTTGAACAAATAAAACAGAATTTAAAAAATATTATTCTTCTTTGTTCAATTTATATTTTGAAATGTCAGTTTATCAGTAAGAATAGCTAACAAACCATTCTGAGCTTCAGTATGTTTCCTGGAATTGCCAGATAAAATTTGACAATAAAATGTCTTGTTACTGGCATGCCGTAATAGTTGATAAAAGAAACATTTTGAGTGAGTACTCAAATAAGCCCTTTGCTATCTTACTATTATCAGTTTATGAATTGAATACTATTGGTTTAATGCACTAGTTTCCCTTCTTAAGCAGGAACTTATGGAAGACATAATGCCCACCAATTTTACTCACCCAAAATTTTTCATTGCCTTTCTCAAGAACACTGGAATCGTGATCAATTCAGACTCCATCACAGCAAATTGACTGAAAAGCATCATTATCAAAACATAAAAACTTATTAGAGTCACCAAAAGAAATGTTGCGACAAAATAACCCAGTTGATTCTGAACTCTTTCTACCACTCACAGACACTGAACAGATCACAGCTATCAATGTCATAAAGTAGTACAAAGTGCCTGAACCAAGCAAGGTCAACAAAAAGTTTATGCAACATCTGGGACCAGTGACGAAGCTCTGAGTTCTTTGTTTCATCATAATCCAGATACCAAACTGTTTATAATATACTAACATTAATACCATATCAAAGCTAGAAAAAAGCTCCAACCAATTTCCAAAATTGCTGTTAAACTCCTTAACTGTCTTGTCTTACTCAGAATCAAACCCATGATGAAACCGCAGTTACCTTATCAACTTACTGAGCAACACAAAACATAGGAAACCTACCAAATCACCCCAAATATGAATGTGCTTTTTGTGGAGCTAACTACAGCATATGATACTGCCTGCCACTCTGATCCAACACTTAAGTTGATGCAAATGCTGACATGTAAACACATGATCAAATTCACCATGGAATTTCCAACCAGTTACTTATTCTTTGTGTCAGTGAATTGACAAATCATAGAAGGAAACTCAGAAATGGTCAGCTACAAAGACTAGTGCTGACCCCCAAATTATTAAATTTTAGAATCTCTCAGCAGCTCAATTTGCCAGATATGTTTATATAGACTATATTTTTTGCTTTTCAATGATGCCAGAGTCATTCAGGGAGTAACTGGTGAGGTTTTTTTGGTAGTATGTCTGGTCATATCAACTAATTGTTTACATTGTGTCAGATCATGTCGACAGAGGGTTTCGGGCCGTGTTGATGGAATTGTTCACATTGTGCTGGGTCATATCGACGGAGTTGTTTGGGATTGTGTCATGTCATGTCAATTTTGTGACTGTGATGTCAATGAAAGTGTTTAGTACCGTGGCAAGTTGTATCAATGATATTGTTCATATTGAGTCATGTAGACAGAAGTGTTCGGTTTATGTTTATTGTTCGGTTGTTGTAGTTGTAATGCCGTGTGTAAATTTTGTTTTATTGGCTTTGTTTCTCTTCCTTCATAAAACAACTATTTTTGACATTATGGCCTTCAATCCAAAGCTTATACAGATGACAGCAGACAGTCAATAGTGGAATCGCTGGAGAAAGCTGAGCGGAGATGTCAACATAGTGAGGTGAAACGTATTAAGTGCATCATCACAATGATGTTGTCAGGTGGCGCGTATGATGTATAGATACAGCAATTAAGTGAAGAAAAACGTGGATTTTGATTGTGTGAATCAAACACTGTACACAGCCTTTGCCTTACATCCCTTCACCGTATGGAAGCAGTTTGCAGCACTCTGCAATCAACCAGGTGAAACGGTTGATGTCTTTGACAGAATTATGTTTGGCAGTGTATGTGCATTCATTGGTGAATTGTCTGATTATGCGGAAGAACTATTATAAGCATCCCCCTAGATGAAGAACCTAGATCTGTCACTTGTGCTGATGCATGCTCACACAATTTTAAAGAACTGCACTGGAGTTATAGAGCAGGCTGCAGTCACTGCACGGTTGGCACAAAGCACATCTAAGAAGACGGATACTCCTCCGCCATGTTATAAATGTAACAGATCCAATCATAGAGGAAGTGATTGTTTACTGGATCGTGAGACAGTCAGAGGTGCTAAGCCCCAAAGACATATCATGTGCTATTAATGCCAGTGGTCACATTGCTTGATTTTGTCCGGGAAAACGAGCAGGGGAGAGGATCAAGAATTCAACACCAATCTCATCCTCCACACTCTTGTAAATGATGCATTACTGGTTGTAACTGTTCGCATCAATGGAATACCATATACAGCTCTAGTTAATACTGGATGCGTGCAGTCACTAGTCTGCAAATTGTGTTGTAAGGAATGAGGAAAGTGACAACCTCTGTGCTCATAGCAGACGGAAACACACTTAACTGGTGTCGTATCGGAGAGGTGCAAGTTAACATCAGTGCAAAGCTCAGCATTACCATAAAAGTTTTTGATATGGATTTTAGTTACCTACTTGGATTTGATTTGTTGCTTGCGCTGGACACAATCAAACATCTGGAAGGAGTATCGGTATCTAGTACTGGTGAGGTAACGTTTCTGTAACACAGTGTAGATGCATGTATGACAACCAACATATGCAAATGATCGAACCATGTGTGAGATGATGTTACAGCAAGGAAAAAGGAAAGAAAAAGATTATGAAAAAAGAATAATGTGGGTCAAGAAGGATAGAAATAGAGATGTTACACACATGGCCCAAGAACGACATGAAAGATGTGTCCTAAACACGGCTAGAGAAAAACAGAGTACCACGTGTTCGACATGGCAGAGTCTTTTTAAGACTTTTGAACAAAAGACAACATGTTATTCTGGAAGTACCTGTAAATAAATGTCTGTCGTTGTAACTGAAAAAAAAGTCAAATTCTTTCATTGTTTTTGTTTCCTTGCGACACCGAGTGTTGACGTATAACAACTACATTACAGAAGATTATTTGGGCCATTTAACCAGGCCTTTTCACAAAAAGGGTTTAAAATTGAATAAAAAGGGTTACCAAGGAAGAATACAGTCATGAAGTAAGGACAATACCAGACCAGGTCGAGATGGGAAACCTGGAGAAAGAAGTAAAATGAAAAAGAATCGCATCACGTTGTCATATCGTTTGGTGAAGGCTGAGCAGGTAAGAGACAAAATGAACTGTAATTGTCTTGAATAATCTTGTCAAAAGTTACTGAGAAGTTAAGAGACAAAAGGGGCGATAGACGAAACAAAATGTTAGATTAATTAAATAATTAAATAATACAAAGAAAAATTAACTAGTGTTGTCTTGAATAATCTTGCTATATGGAGTTGAGCGGTTAAGAGACAAATAAGTCGTAGGACCAGACAAGAAGTTATGCTAAGTAGTTTAGACATTTCAAATAGAAAGTTTTAACCAAGAGAAAACTATTTGGGCAGCTAATGTGGAAATCTATCGTGAAACAAGCAGAGAAATATTAATATGACTAATAGGATGGGTAGAGGAAATTTGAAGATTGTTTAAGAAAATGAAAAAAAAATGTATAATAAAAAAACTGTATAATAAAAAAAACTCACACAACCGAAATAAATTATAAACAAATGTTGGAATACAATTACCTAACATATGTGTTAGGAAGACTTTCAATAAGCAATAAACTGATTTTATTACTAAAAATAAAAATATTCTGTTTCAGTTTTGGGAATTTACAGACCAACAAATATGAAATATTGTTACACACAATTCTGATTTGATCCTGTCTGAAGTTAATTGGATTTGTAACATATTGTTAACATTCGAAATTTTATTCTTGGTCAACAGATCTGAAAAATTTCGGCATTGATTCAGGCAATTTCGGGAAAAAAACTACATTTGTGCTAATTTAAAATTAACTGAGTTTTTCCCCTCTTAACGTATTAAAATGTAGTCTTTAAATATTTAGAAAAATATTTTAGAATTCCCCTTTTTTTACAAGGGCAAAAAAAGAAAGAATAAAGAAAGGAATTTCTGACAGGGGTTAATGAAAAGGTTTAATAAACTATGCACTAAGACATTTTATTAGATTTATTTATTCATAGTTTTGTGTGAACTTTTGAGTTTTTTTCTCTTCTTGATTTTTATTTACCTCAGGTTAACTTCTTGTAAAGAATTTTTTAGCATATGAAGGTATGTAACAAAATGCAGACATGCATATGGCAGCTGCAGCATACAACAGCCAACATATGCAAATGACCGAACTGTGTGTGAGGTGACGTCATAGCAAGGAAGAAGGAAAGAAAAAGATTATAAAAAAAAGAAGGGCAGTAATAGATGTGTTACACACATGACGTGAGATCGACAGGAAAGGACGTATTCTAAATATGGCCGGACAAAGACAGAGTACCATGTGTTGGATATGGCAGTCTTGTTAAACATGTTGGACGTATAAATAAATGTCTGTTGTTTCAACTGAAAAAAAAGTGAGTCAAATTCTTTCCTTTTTTTGTTTCCTTGCGACTGTCTGTATACAATGTCTGGCTTCTGATGATTACATTTCTACAATTCAGCAAACCAATCACTATTACTGAGCTTGATTTCACCACAGAATATAAAAAGAACACTCCAAAGTGGACTGAATTTTAGAAATAGGCTGGTGACCAACCTCTAATAACATAGAAAAATAGACTTCCATCATATCCATCTCCAGCACACATTCAAGAGGAATATGATCAGAAATTGCAAATGTGGATCGATAATGGCTGGCCGCTGCCGTATCTGGAGGACGAACTCGGTCCCCCAAAAGTTCAGCCTGTTATGATTATTGGGAGTATATGGACGTGTATATGGCCAACACCGATGTTTGCTTGCAAAAATTAAGGGAATGGCAACAGCAAGAACCAAACATTGTAGTGCTAGAACAATGCAAAGTCTATTTGCAAGTACAAAAAAAGTACATGTCAAAAAATCTCTTTGCCTGTTCCAAAACGTGAAGATCAAGAAACAACCCTTAAGATTTTGGCTTAATGTCACCCCTTTCACAATACGGGCCATTATTAATGCCATCCTAACGATGAGATTATAAATGCATCTATGAGAATAGGTGTTTTGTAACACATATCAAGGAATATTTGGAGAAGTTTCGTCTAGCAAGCAAGCCCCCAGAACAGTTGAGACTGGGCTCGCATATGTTGGGATTACATAACTAGGAGGAGTAAGGAAAACTGCAATGGTGGTGTGAAAGTGAACTTCGAATAGTCGCCGATAGACTTACCCATCGAATTTTCTTTTCAGTGTGCAGGAAATTGATTGGCCATCGTCACAGCATTTGTGAAATGAAGGGCAAACACTGTGACAACTAAACTTTATTGCAGGTCAATATTTTTTTAATTTGGAAATTGCTATGAAACGCAAAGAAGTAACCTTTGATACACTGGACGAGCATAATAAAGTGCCTTATTTCCCTGATTTTTGTGGAATTTGAAGAGATATTTAGAAAATTATGCTAATTTTTCTATTTTCTAGTAATTTTAAGTGTGTATTACTTTATTGCAGGTCTTCCAAAATACCTAGAAAGGGTCGATTAACAACTAGTGAAAAAGAAATGTGTTGTTGCTGACCTTGCAGAAGGTGTATCTCTCGTAAGGAGCTTAGAAGAGATTGAAGAACATTGTCTTCATTCGTTGAAAATCTAAACATCAAAGCAAGGAAGGACAAAAATGCAAGAAAGTCAGTTTCTGCTCATGATGTTAGAAAAATTCACTGTCAACTGTGCAACAAACAAAATCAAGTTCCTGGGACTGCACCGTTAAGACGAATTACCAGGCAAAAGCGGCCCGCTCCAGATTGCCATTTGTGTTTCATTGTATCGATGAATTGTTTGGGATCGTGTCAGGTCATATCAACGGAATTGTTTGGGATCATATCGGGTCATGTCAACAGAATTCTTCAGATTATGTCGGGTCATGGCAACGGAATTGTTTGGGATTGTGTCGGGTCATGGCAACAAAATTGTTCGGAATTGTGTTGGGTGTGTCAACGGATGTGTTCGGGATCATGTTGGGTCATGTCATCAGAAGTGTTCTGGATCGTGTCAGGTCATGTCAATGGTATTGTTTGCGATCGTATCAATTCATGTCAACGGAATTGTTCGGGATTGTGTAGGTTCATGACAACCTAGGCATAGATAAATATCAGCAACTTAAGCATAGATAAATATCGGCAACTTAAGCATAGATAAATATCGACAATTTAAGAATACATAAATAACGGCAACTTAAGCATAGATAAATATCGGTAACATGCATAGGTTTTGAAGTATAATGAGGGGGGGGTTCACCTCAAATACACAAAGGGAATGTTCAAGAAAGATTATCGCTACAGTCCTCTGTCTCTACTCTCGTTGCCTTCTCTCCTGCCTGATCGGGAATAATCTCCCAGCACCGAAAAATGAACATCATTTTATAGTTTCCATCTTCACGCACACACGAGATTACGCGAGAACGGACGAAATAAAAATGCTGGTCGCCATGTTTGTTCTTCCTTTTCTTCGCCTGAACTCACTCGCTGAGCACCCACGGTAAGACTTGTCTTTCTTGCTTCTAACCACATGCCTCCCTGATCTCAAGATCACATTTCGTAGTCTCTCATCCACTGTGGCGGTCGCCTCTCTCTACTTGGCCTCTGAGGTGTCTCGTCCTCCTCCTGTGGCTGCACACTCCCCTCCACTGCTTCACCCTCCACTGGTCTGACGTCGAGAATGTGCCTCGGGACTCCTTCCACCACAATGTTGTTACTAGTGTTCCTCCCAGTCACGCGACCTCTACTCCATTGTGTGGTGCAGCACGCCCCCAGTGGCTTCACCCATACCTCGTCCCCGAGTTTAATTGTCCCTGTGGCCTCTACTTCTCGGCTTGCCGGCTCCACCCTGGGATGCCTCCAGGAATATGCAAACATTGACAGTTGCGGGACCGTCTCTGGTACTTGTTGTAGTTTAGGCGACATGTTATACCAGAAGACGGCTTGCTCAGGTGAGGTGCCTCCTCTTTCCGCAACTGCCTTTATGTTGCAGTGGTTTCTCTCCACGATCCCATTGCCACTAGGTCTGTAGGCAGCTCTGAAAAATTGTTGGATCTTCCATCTCTTCAGTACTTCTCACTGCTACTGACTTGAAGGCAGTTCCGTTGTCAGTTAACAACTCTTCCACGGGGCCTCGCTCCAAAAACACCTCATCAAAGATTGCCGCTATTTCATTGCCTGTTCCTCCACGTAGCTTCTTCCATAGGGCAAATCGCCCGGGCCCACAGTCAATCATGGTCAGGTAAAGTCCACCCCTGTAATGGGTGACATCGCATGCCAGTCTCTCCCAGGTCCCACTCACCTCCAATTGGCCAGCTTCATGCGTGCTTGGAGCAGGATCAATCGACTGACATCTGTCGCATGTCCTGACCACTTGCCTCACTTGCTCCTTGGTTATCCTCGGGTCGACTTTTTTCATTAAGTACCAAGTCCTCTCTACCCCCATATGGTGCAGATTGTGCAGTTCTCGCACGCCAACATCATCTAGATCCGATGCAGCAACAACATCTTTCTTTGGCAACAGCCAACTCTTCTTCACTCTCGTGAGAGCATCTGCTCGGTTCTTTTCAGAAGCCACCATGTCTACGCGAAGCTTCAAACAAAACTCTTGCATCAGCTCAGCCAACACCCCAAGCCTGCGCTTCACTAACATCTCTGCAGCCCCTTTCGTTTTTATCCTTTTTTTGCTTGAAATGAGAGACTTTAGCCAAGCAAACACCGTGGCAGAGTCTGTTTTGATGCAGATGTCATGTAGTCCCCATTTCAAGGCCAGATTGACTCCTTTTATTGTCACATCTAATTCCGCCACATTGATGTGGCTGACGTCATTCTTTTTCCTCAACCAGGCTGCATCTTCTGCAACTACTCCTCCAATTTCCAAAACGACTCCTGTTGCAATGCTGCTCACATCACACCACACGACTCCTTCCAATGTTCGCGGTACGTTCCAGGTTCCCCGGACTGAGTCTTGCCATTCTGCTTCTTTCAGGAGCTCTTCCATCATGGCGACCATTCTTTCTCTCACCTTATCATTCCATCCTCGTCCTTCGGCATGTCTCTTTATGTAGCTGCATGCTGGTCTAAGCCAGCTAGCAATGGGGTAATGTCCGATCAACTTTCCACATATGGAAAAAAGTTCACGTCTGTTGAGCTCCTGCTTCAGTTGTGGGATCTCGTTTCCCCCGCGAAACTCTAGGCCGCCTGACGCACCTCGTTTCAGTTTTAGTCCCAAAGCAGCCCCTCCGTCTAATTTTTCCGGCTCTTTGGCGACCAACCCGAACCTCTTCAAATGAGCCACCACCTCCTTAGCAGTTACCACAGTCTCATTCACCAGAATGTCGTCTATGTATGAGCTCACTACCTCATCTCCCTTTCCCATTTTCCAGAATCTTCCTGAGGATAGTTGACATAATCTTGGGTGCCGAATTTAACCCGAACCCCACTCGTGTAAGGCAGTAGGTTTTGCCTTTGTACTTGACTAACTGATATTTCCAGAGCTTCTTGGCAACATGGAGTTGCAAATAGGCAGATTTTAGATCTACCAACATAGATGCGCCATTCATCTGCCTCCATTCCCTAATGGTCTCACTGCACACATCTATGGTGTCGCCTCCCGTATGGCACTTAACATGGCCATTCAGCTCTCGGAAATCCAGGACTGGTCTTACTTTCCCTTTAGTTGTTTGCAGAACGGCCATCAACAGCAAAATGCCCAACTCCACGTCATCCGTCCAAGGCATCAGTATCCCTTCCTCAATCCATCGGTCGACTTCTTGCTCAAACTCTTTCTCACCCCTCCTCTAAGCGAATTTGTGTAGCACGCCACCCTGTTTGTCAGCGATGGCGCTTGATGTTTCCATGCTCACTTCACCATCCACCACTCTCCGTCGAATTCGATTCGGAAGTCCTGATCTTTGATCGACAATTTTCTTTCCTCCCCGGTCTTGTTGATCCTTCTGGGGGCTTGCTCTGTCACCGCGCACTCAGCTAGTCCGAACCTCACGTTGTCACATGTGATGGTAACACCTCCAAGGCGGCATATAACATCCATTCCAATGATGGCTTGGACGCCAGGCACCAGGCAATCAGTGACAATTGCATGGACCCTCATCCGACGTTCAGCAATATCAATAGTGACGGTCTTCCTCCCTCGACACTTCACTCGCGACCCATCGAATGCCACTACTTCACCCTTCCCTTTCCATCTTCCGACCAGGGTAGTGTGCACCATGGTAGTGGTGCAGCCAGTGTCAATCAGGACCATAACTTCCCGTCCTTCCATCGCAATCTTCTGTTTGGGCATCTGCTGCGGGTGCGCCACTATTCTCGAATCGGGGCAGCCGCTGGCGCATCGGCCTCCCATCGCCAGTTTCCCGAACTTGTGCATTTTACCGCTAAATGGCCTCTCCGATTGCATTTGTAACACACTGTCCATTGCAAGAACTTCCTGCAGTCTCTTCTCATGTGTTGTCCCCCGCATTCGAAGCATGCCATCCCCGGGTTCGGCAGATTCCTGCCCACATCCTGCTGTACCATTGCTGTCGTTCCTCCAGGCTCCGTGGGCTGGGTGCTCACCAAGATTTTTGCAGTTTTAAGCAGCTCACTCACATCCAGCGTCTCCACTCCCGAGACCTGCTGCAACCTTTTCGATATCTCTTCCGGGAACCCGGTAACGAAAGTCATCTTGACTACGTGACTCATGGCATGTCCCCTGATGCCCGACAACTCAACCAATTTCCTTATCTCATTCGCATAGACATCAACAGATTCACCAGTCCACCTCTTCTCTTTCAACTTATTAAACGCCTCGAAAGGCCCCTCTGCAAAAGCTTTGATCAGTCGACCCTTGATGGCGTCTGCGTCACCCTGTTCCCGCTCGCTGAGCTCCAACTAGACGGCCAGTGCATCCCCTTCTAGAAACAGTGGTATTACTGCGGCCACATCATCCAACCTCTGAATCCTTGCTACAAGGTCCACTTTTTTAAGCCACGCCACCACATCACCATCGCCATTAAAAGGCTTAATCATGTTGCTTAAGCCTGCATTGGCCATCGCCTAAATAGCTTGAAGTATAATGGGGGGGGGGGTCACCTCAAATACACAAACGGAATGTTCAAGAAAGATTATCGCTACAGTCCTCTGTCTCTACTCTCGTTGCTTTCTCTCCTGCCTGATCGGGAATAATCTCCCAGCACCGAGAAATGAACATCGTTTTATAGTTTCCATCTTCATGCACACACAAGATTATGCGAGAACAGACGAAATAAAAATGCTGGTCGCCATGTTTGTTCTTCCTTTTCTTCGCCTGAACTCACTCGCTGAGCACCCACGGTAAGACTTGTCTTTCTTGCTTCTAACCACAGGTTTTTGTAGGCAACTTAAGCATAGATAAATTACGGGCAACTTTAGTATACAATAAATATCAGCAATTTAAACATAGGTAAATATCGGCTATTTAAGCAAAAGTGAATAATTGCAACTTAAGCATATATGAATATTGACAACTTAAGCATATATGAATATTGTCAACTTAAGCATTGGTAAATATCGGCAACTTAAGCATAAGTTAATTCATGGGAGACTTAAGCATAGATAAATTACAGGCAACTTAGACATAGATAAATATCGACAACTTAAGCATCCATAAATAACGGAAACTTAAGCATAGGTAAATACTTACAACTTAAGCATAGGTAAATATCGGCAATTTAAACATAGATAAATATTAGCAACTTAAGTATATATAAATACTGGCAATATAAGCATAAATAAATATCGACAGCTTAAACATAGGAAAATATTGGCAACTTAAGCATAGATACACATCGGCAACTTAAGCATAAATATCGGCTGGTTGATCATAGATAATACTTATGCCTGCTTACCGGTATGGTTCTGAATATTTTGTTTTTTAAGAAAATGATTTTTCCACCTCAAGATATATTCAAATCAGCTAAAATGGCTGCAAATTTTAATGTTCTTTATTATCAGATTTATGTCATTTAAAACGTGAAATTGTAACTTGCGCGTTTATGATTTGGAATTATTTCCCTACAGTATTTTAGTATTCAAACAACAAATTATTACTTATCTTGTCGAGATCAAGTCTCATCATGACAATATCCCAATTTGCAACTCCATATGTCTCAAGGAGATGGAGAGTTGGACTTCTGAACATGCAAGTATTTTTTTTATTACATTTTCACCCTAAACAAGGCACAGTGCCACTTTGATATAGGGACTACTATCTGGGACATAATTTGCATGGATACTATGTAGGGAGTTGAGCAGCAAGGTGTCTGTTTGCATTACACTTGAACTTTTGCATGTCAGTACAGTCAGGGAAAAAAGTCTTAGGGAAGAAACTATTATAGTAGAAGGCTTTTTGGATTTCTCTATTGTGTAGGGGTGGGATTTTGCTGCTTGTCGGGTTTGTGGGGGGGTATTTACATAGAAGGGGTACCTGCCATTAAAATACTTGTAAAACAAGCAGAGGGATGCAACATTTCGTCAATGGGACAGAGGTTGAAGCCTAGCTGACAGCGCATGACCTATTGTTAGCAACTCTCTTTCGAACCCTGTCTAAGAGTGAGAGACTAGTAGCAGATGCATCAGCCCAAATGTGGCAACAATACTCCATACATGGGCGAATAGTGGCCTTGGAGAGGTATAGGATACTCTCAGGTGTAAGTAACTTTCTTGCACAATAGAGAGAGCCCACCTTCTTTGCGGTTCTGGATATGACCTTAAACTATATCCAATGGTGAGGCCCTAGCTTGTGGGCTTTGGGGAGTGTGGAACCACCCTTTAATTGCCATTGTTCCGAGGTCCACTTTCACCCGAAGTATTAGGGTCCCAACTATGGGTTAAATAGAAACCGACTTAAAAAAAAAAAATATATATATATATATATATATATATTCTATTAAAAAAAATTTTTCTTCAAAATAACTGGATTCGGCATTAAATAACCTGAAAAGGGTTGATATGCTGTAAAACAAAAACAAACAACCACCTTCTTTGCAGCAGCCTTGGCAATGTCTTCAATATATCTGTTCCAATTCATGTTCCGTGTGAATGTTAAGCTGAGGAGTTTGAACAAAGTACTTTCAGGTAATCTATCATTTTGAACTCTCTCCATAAACTTCATATAACTGATTCCTCCTTTAACTCTAATGATGCATTTTGGCTGCTTTTGCACTCTTTACCATCTATATTCACCCTTTGAAGAAAAGCCTCTTCCTCTTTATCTTAATGTCATGTTTCCCATTTGTTAAAAGGAGTTTAAGAAATTGTACAAAGCAATCTCATCATTCTGGTCTTAGTTATAAAACCTAACAATCTAAACTCCGCCATATAGGATATAAGAACAATAATCAAGTATTAATATTTTTATACTCAAAATTCTCTTTTGAATCCCTCCAATGGTATGAATCAAGTCTCTTTGATCATGTGACTGAGTGTCTTCATTGGTTGCATCAAGGAGTTTTTTTGATGATCTTTAAAAGCACGCTTCCTTAAATCAGCATTCCTCTCTATCAGGCACTTAGCATGAATAGCATTTCAGCACTGAGAATATGTATACATCTCTGCAGGTACTGACCACATTTTCTGAATCTTCAAGCAAGCTAAATGCTGATCTCACAGATGAGACGCTGTCTTCCTCTTCTTCCTCTTTAAATGGTGTAAGCATTGATAACACCTATCAGCAATTTATGCCGAGACGAATGTTTATGGTGAGACTGCTGAAGGAGTTTCTTCTTCCTCATTCTCTGCACACATAATTAGTTAATATTTCCTAACTCTTTGGTAGAATCTTTATTCTTTAAATTTAGTTTCTTCTTTCTCACCTTTTAATAAGTCATTGAAAACAATGGCTTCTCCTGCAATGGAGTCGCTATTTTGTTCCTTTTCTTCATCAACTCTTCTTCTCTGCTGTTTACAGCAAGCACATCTTCCAGATCATGGTTTTCTTTCATTGAGATCTGCTGTAATATCAAACGCCACGAGGAAGTTTCTTCCATTGATATTCCCTTGCAAATGGTTCATGAGCTTCAAAACCTATTCAGGTGTTTGATGGTCCTCATCTAAATTTAGATTCTTATATAAACAAGATTTGCTTGAATGAACAAAGTGCGACATCATCTTCTTCATTCACATCCTCATCTCTTCATTCACACCTCATCTTTTCATTCACATCCTCATCTTCTTCATTCACATCCTCATCTTCTTTATTCACATCCTCATCTTCTTCATTCACATTCTCATCTCTTCATTCACACCTCATCTCTTCATTCACATCCTCATCTTCTTCATTCACATCCTCATCTTCTTCATTCATATCCTCATCTTCTTCATTCACACCTCATCTCTTCATTCACATCCTCATCTCTTCATTCACATCCTCATCTTCTTCATTCACATCCTCATCTTCTTCATTCACACCTCATCTCTTCATTCACATCCTCATCTTCTTCATTCACATCCTCATCTTCTTCATTCACATCCTCATCTTCTTCATTCACATCCTCATCTCTTCATTCACATCCTCATCTTCTTCATTCACACCTCATCTCTTCATTCACATCCTCATCTTCTTCATTCACATCCTCATCTTCTTCATTCACATCCTCATCTCTTCATTCACATCCTCATCTCTTCATTCACATCCTCATCTCTTCATTCACACCTCATCTCTTCATTCACATCCTTATCTTCTTCATTCACATCCTCATCTTCTTCATTCACATCCTCATCTCTTCATTCACATCCTCGTCTTCTTCATTCACATCCTCATCTCTTCATATTTAGTCAACCTCAAGGTGACACCGTTGGCCAATCAAAAAATTGCTCTGAACTTCCAGTCAGTAATCTTTCATGCCCTGTTTATCGCCTCACAAATGAATCTTACCCAAGACTGTAAATTCAGATCTGGTATTTTGATCAAAGATAAACTCGCGTGTGATATGAGTTCCTATTTTCATTCCACTGAGACTCACACAGTTCCCAGATAACATATGCCATGATCCAATCCCTTCAGTTAGGGATGTATTTTGGACAGTAAACCTGCTGGTCAGTCAACTGAAACCCCAGACTATAATCGAAGTTCATCCTACTGGACGAAAATCTTTTAAATTGGAATGAACTTGATGGTTCCATTGCTGACTTTACCCACTCCTATCCAACCAATACTATATGTTCGTCATTGAATACTTATGATGTCCCAGACTTTGAGTCGTTACTTATGTTTGATAACAGAAGATCTCAGAAACTCATCAAACTCCAGCAAAGTTCCACTTCCAACGTAATACTTCCAACGTAATACTCCCAACGTAATACTGCCAATGTAATTCTGCCAACGTAATACTTCCAACGTAATACTTCCAACGTAATACTGCCAACGTAATACTGCCAACATAATACTTCCAACATAATACTTCTAACGTAATACTTCCAACATAATACTTCCAACGTAATACTGCCAATGTAATACTTCCAATGTAATACTTCCAATGTAATACTTCCAATGTAATACTGCCAACGTAATACTTCCAACGTAATACTTCCAATGTAATACTGCCAACGTAATACTGCCAACGTAATACTGCCAACGTAATACTTCCAACGTAATACTTCCAACGTAATACTGCCAACGTAATACTGCCAACCAGGCAAATAATGGTAATAAAATGTTGTTGACTTCAAGACCCACTAGGATTTCATTTAGCTTTTTCAACTTTAACGAATGTCAGTATAGAATAATTGACATCAGAAGATTCAGGTTCTTCCAAACATTCTGAACTTGGTCGTTCCTCTAACAGCTATGATTCAAAATCTAACAATAACAAAAAACACTGTTTTTTACCAGATGCGTCAATTTATGCAAAATACAATTTGTCAAGATTAAATTGGCATCTTGTGAATAGATTCAATGAAAAGATGGATAATGCCTCGACATTTTCTGGTTCCTCTGTAAAATCCGGTTATTTCACCCCCATGTCTGTTAATTCTTTGGAGATTTCACTCCACTCCACAAATATATATATATATATATATATATATATATATATATATATATATATATATATATATATATATATAATTTTTCATTGTGGGATTCTCATCTAGTAACTAGCATTATGATATTTTAACCATATTTACGTAACAATAAAATTGTTTATTATGTTTACCAGAGATTTGCTGTGATGATGACATTATATACTGCTATTAAGCTTGCTATCATGCCATGTATAGTGTGATTACATTTCTTGTAAACAAGTATTTTTTAATATTTTTGTAGTTTATTTGACCTTCACGGTGAGAAAGAAGATGATCAAAAGAAAAGTAGGAAGTGATAGTAAGCATCAATTATCGGACAATGAATTCTTATTCATTGTGAGTCCTAATAAATGTGATGCTGTCGCTTGAGCAGGACATCATTAACTCACCGGTGTAGCTAGCCCCAGGGGATTCAACCCCTAGGCCAAGCAGAGTGAGACTGGAGCTGTCTCCTAAGTGCTATAATACCTACGAGCCCTGATTACAGTAGCTACACATCCACTAGTATGTTTCTGGGTGGATGTATATGTGTGTTTCCTGAATAATAGATTGAATGCAGTGACCAAGCAAAGATGGGAAACAATTGTTTGTTGTTAGTTTCCAAGCAAAGAGAAAATCTCAATTAGCTTTAAGATATAAGAAAAATGTGTACCCAGTGGTTGAACCCCCACTCTTCCGTTGACCCTGACTAAAAACCAGGACGTGAGATCACATTTGTCCTTGAAAACTCTGGTTGAGGGCAACCAGTCTGGCATAGATGGTTAGCCAATCATCTTCCAGTGAGAATCGATGTGGCACATAATGATTGATGATGAAAGGAAATTACATTCCACTAATGACCACTAATTTTAGTATAAATTGCACTATACGGCCGTTTTATATCAGTCAGACAGTGCAACAGAGAGAGTTTTGTCAGTCAGTTGAGTTAGAAGTTGAGTTAGAAGTTGAGTGGAGTTGCCTTAAGATTTTTGGACATAAAACAGATCAGTTCCGCAAAAGATGTACAGAGAGAAAGTATTTTTTTCACTCACTTACATTATGAGAAAGTTTTTTCACTCACTTATATTATGAGAAAGTTTTTTCACTCACTAGTGAAAAAAAACTTTCTCATAATGTAAGTGAGTGTTATGTAATGGATGGCTGGAACCATCCGATACATAACTGAAAAGAAAAAACTTCTTTAAAACAAGATAATAAAAGATTTAAAAGGTGGGCATCGAATAATCGATTGTCCACCAGTCGAGACGAAAAAGTGATTACGTCGTAAACAGAGAAATTGGACGACGATTTTTTTGTTACAAAACAAGGAAACGTGACATTCCTTGTAACTTTGGAATGTATATAAAGTTAGCATGAGGGATGAATTCACGTGTATCAATAAAGTCAATAGTCGGTCAGCTGAAGAGAAATCGGTCACGATGGCTCAAGGTCAAGAGGCAGCGAAAAATTGTCAAAACGTGATCAACAGACGCGTGTCTATTATCGAGCAGTGTGATCGACAGATCGCGTGGAGTGGAAAAAAAACAAGCGAAAAACATATGCTAATATAAGAGGTGATTTTTGGAGTCCAGCAGAATAGAAGAGGAAGAGAAGAGAGAAGAGGAGGAGAGAGAAGCAGAAGAGAAGACGTGCGTTGTCGAGTGCATAACGTTTCACCTTCCCCCTCCATCACTGAAATGAACAGTAAGCCACACTGTTAAATTTTGAACTATCAAAAATCTCTATGTAAAACGAGAAAATAATTTCAAAACAAAATATATTTTCATATAAAAAGCCAGCGTGTCTTACGTCTTGATTTGGTATGCTGAGTTACGTCTGAACTTTGTATGCATGTTAAATCTCTTTTAGCCGGAATCGTTATTTTGACAAGCGGTTGACAGGTGCATAAGCCGAGAGAGAAAAAATGCACAGTCAAGGGTGAAATAACTCTGCCGTCTTAGCCGTTACCATAACAACCAGAAAACTAAACAACATAGACGATCAATAAAAGACGGCTACTTGGTTTTTGTTGCAGCGGGGAACTAACTAACAACGACCGTTCCCAACCTAGGGGTCCTGGCGCTATATAACATGAGTGTAAAAAGTATTCTCATAATTTAAGTGAGTGAAAACACTTGTTCATAATGTAAGTGAGTGAAAAACTTGTTCATAATGTAAGTGAAAAAACTTGTTCATAATGTAAGTGAAAAAACTTGTTCATAATGTAAGTGAAAAAACTTGTTCATAATGTAATGTTACATATCTGTTATCATTGAAGGCACCATTTACGTTTGGTGTATAACATAAAAGGATTCCGTGTGCGTATGATTGTCTCTAATATAATTGGTTGTGTGTTTGATTATCATAAAGGGACTCGTGTGTGTGACATGTATTTTCAGAACCTACCTCTGCTTCTTCGATGTTGGACCATCTGGAAATTTCTCATCCTGGAGGGAGACTTGATACCTGTTTGACGAAGATTTATCACTCCAAGACGATGAATGGGTTTTATAGTTTTTATTTCACTTTCCCCAGAGGTCCTGCAGAAGGTGGAAGTGAAATCGGCCTGAGTGGGTTCTTCTTCTACACACGTCAGCATTCGTCTCCCCCCTCCCCAATGAAGAGGGGGAGACAACGGGAAGCCTCGTCCGTCTACTTCAAAGCCCAAATCAAATCTCCAGATCTAGCCAACCTGACCACGTCGCTCATACGTAATCTGGTAAGCTGACCTTCGGTTCTGGTAAACGTGTCTACCTCCACGTTTACTCACCTCTCTCTCTCTCTCTCTCTCTCTCTCTCTGTAACATTCCTTCCCCCCCTTTTTATCAAAATGTATGGCGAAGGCATACATTTTCTACTTCCCACATTTACTAAGAATGGGATATATATGCTCACCCCACTGGCAAAGAAAACTGTCATACCTTTATTCAATATACTAAGTAAAATAATATCAACAAATAAAACCATGTGGCGCTAATCCTTGCGCCCTCGAAGGTCAACAACTCCCTGTGACCCCATGGTCTCTTCATAATTTAAATCAGAATTTCAGGAGCATCCTTTACTCCCGTCGACACTACGCGAGATCGATAAATTCTCGGCAATCAACCGAATAATAAAATCGAGGTCTATCTGCCTCTTCAAAACGGACTATCATTGTCCTTGGCTTTACAGATCAGCTTTTCTTCCCATAGGTAGCACACAAAAAAAAAAAATTTTCCATCCCAAGCCTTATCCTATTCATCATAAGCCTACTCTTATTACTAGTATTTTGTGGGAAACAAAAAACCTCTTAACATTCCTTATGGTGGGTAGCCTTCTATTTTCCTCAGTACTTGCATACATATTTCATTCATCTTCTCTTGAGCGATTCGTAACATAATGGCCACGTCAGCCATTGCACCCCCTCTGCCCCTTACGCCATGTCAGAGGGCATTTCATTTGCTCCCTGAAGTTGATTACAACTAGATCCGCTCACGCTGGACAGAATACATTCCGTTTACTGCTATGTTTTTTTTTCCAAAGTCGGTAAGCGCAACCTGCCTTGAAGACACATAGCTTCACGGAAAACATCGGATTTCCACACATGAAGTACTCGAAGTTGCTCCATGTTGATTCTACTCGAAATCAATAGAAATCACGATAAAAAAAAATAAAATTCGAATCATTTCTCGAGAATAATGAAATTAATAACTACCCATGTAATTCAACACCTCTCCAAAATTCTAACATGCTTGCCACAGAAATTAAATTCCATTCACGCCCCACTTTTTTCTTTTATTTCTTCATATAGTTTATTTAACCCTATATTATCCTTTTTTTTCTACCTTACTTATGTGGTCAAAACGTCACTCATGTCGAATAGAACATTTATTCTACTTTTCGAAAATTGAAATTTATACCGACTGAACCTTTGACTCTTCCGAAACTTTTTTTTATTATTATTATTTATTACACTGTTTAAATCTTATTTCTTTCTCTTTTTCCCAATTTTATTATTACTATTATGATTATTAATTAATTAACAACACGTTCTTTCTTTTATTAATCATTCTTTCAATAGACCCCACAAGCAAAGATTCCATCTCCCCATTCTGCGAAAAAAAAAATACATGTCAAAGAACAAGAAAATTCTGCCAATACCGTTTGACAACACATCAATTACATAAAAATAATAAATCAAAAAATACAAAAATATCCTATAGGCAATCACAAAGTCCCATCTCACTAACAACAAAATTCCAAATAACAGAACACAGATTCATGGAAACCCATTTGACCACGTCATCAACTAGGTCGGCTGCATAGTGCATCATCTTTTACCATTCCACAGAATTCAAAATTCGTCGTTTACAAAAAAATACCTAGACATTTACAATTAAAATACATAGTCGTTTCTAAAATAAAATAAAACGACTCACTTATAAAGTCTCAGACAATCCTAACACTCGATGGAACTAAAATTGTCCATGTCAAAAAAAAAAATTCCTAAGAAAAAAAAATCGTACAATTAGTGAAAAAAGAAAAAAAAAATCACATTTCAGAACCTATCCATTGTTTTTCATTAAAAGTACATATTGTTTTTCATTAATTCGTTACACTTAGTTTCCACAGTTTAAAAATGCGACAAAATATTCATAACACATATTTGTGATTGACGGGTTTATCTTTTGGCAAGCTGAAAGGTTCATTCCTGACGCACACTTACTAAAGTCATATGTTCTATTTCTTTTTTTTCTGGTTTACTCACTGGCTGTTCATTAAAAATGTAAAATTTATTATCTGTATGTCTATCGTCATAGCTGTTTTTTTTTCAATTTCTTCTTTTCTTCGTTCATAACGAGCTAATTCCTAATATGATAAACATTTTTTTTTAACTATTTTCTATATATAAAGTTTTACATCTGTGTGTCTGTATGTATTCCTTTTCTTTCTTCGTGAAAAGGTTGTACGTGTGCATTGCTTTTCTTTTTTATTTTTTTAATTATTTTTCTAATTCGCCTAGTGTTTTAATGGACACTACGTTGTGTGTGTGTTGATTTGTATTTTTTTCTACTGTTCTTTCTGTCGTGATAATACATACTTTGGAAGCATTGATAAACAGACTCGAAGGTGGTGTAAAATGCGTTCTTTATTGTCTAGTAGTAAACGTTGCACTGAGAAACAATGGCGGACGAGATTCATACGTCACGGGCCAAGGGGCATAACTCTAGGCGACTAATAGTCTCTTAGCCTATATTATGACATCCCTTCCCTTCCATATATATGTATATAGTCCAAGGGCGATATTTAGCCTTTATCTGAGTAAGGGATAACATAGTCTCTAATATATTATTTAGCTTGTCTCCATTGTTCTAGGGTAATGGTATTGTCTCTTTTTTTTAGGATAGTGTAACCTATAAGTTCAGTTTCTGAGGAGCATTCACTCGTCTCTGAGATCTTCTTAATTCGGGGGTGAGTTTCTCAGTTCGGGTGTGAGGCGTGCCGCTGGAGTGTTGTTCGGTGGTCGGCTGTTCGATTTGTTTAGGGGGGGGGACCTTCCTTCTGGGTGGGATCCGGTGGAGAGTCGCTGGGGCGAGGTTGGTCGGATCTATTTGCGGTTGTTGATCTCCTCCCAGCTGGTCTGAGGAACTGCCTGTTACCGTTCTCAGATTCAACTATGTAGGATCTGGGTGTCACGCTGGAGCGCTGAATTTTTCCAGGCTCCCATATCTTTGCTTTTTCCTGCTGGACATAGACATTCTGTCCTGCATGTAGGTGGGAGTGGTGTCTGTTATGTTTCCTGTCATAGCAGACCTTAGAATGATCTTTCTGTTTCTGTATGGCTGTCCTAGTCTGCTCATCGCCAAGTTGTTGCTTGGATACTAGGGGTGTCCGTATTTTTCGTCCGTTGAGTAACTCTGCCGGGGACTTAATGTCTGATGACAGTGGCGTGGCTCTGTAAGCCATCATTGCTAGGTAGCTGTCTTGACCAGTTTCCCCTGCCTTCGTCAAAATTTTCTTGCATGTTCCCACCATTCTTTCGGCGAATCCGTTAGACTTGGGGTAATGTGGGGACGATGTCCTGTGTTGGAAGCTGTACGTCCTGGCGAAATCCTTGAAATCTTTACTTGTAAATTGTGGACCATTGTCCGAGTACAAAAGTTCCCGCACTCCTTGTTCCTCAAATATCGTCTTAATACTTCTAATAACGGATATTGATGAGGCGGACGGAAGGCGTCGTACGAAGGGGTTTCGGCTGTACTGATCTGCCACAAGCAGATATTCTTTCCCTGCCAATGTGAACAAGTCTGTGCTGACGTACTGCCAGGGGTACGTAGGGGTTTCGTGCTGGAGTATTGATTCGGGCGGGATACTGGCTTGGTATTTCTGGCATGTGTGGCACTCTCGGACTATATCTTCTATGTCCTTATTTAACCCTATCCAGTACACCGCTGAACGCGCTCGTAACCTCGTTCTCTCTACTCCTTGGTGTGAAGCATGCAGCTCTTCCAGTATGCCTCTTTGCAACGAGGCTGGGATAATGATTCTCTGGCTCTTGAGTAGAATTCCATCCTGGACCCCAATCTCATCTCTGAAATTCCAGAATGGCAGGAGAATTCCTGGGCAGTCAGCCCGGTTGGAAGGCCAGCCGGTCAATACCATGCTTACAAGTTGCTTTAGGAGTGGATCCTGGGATGTTTCCACTCTTATATCTTCAACTCTCGTCGGCGCAAAGTTGAGGTATGAGATCATGCTATGGACGTTGAGATCGATCCCTTCAATGTGCCCAGTGGGTCTGGGTGCTACTCGTGACAAGCAGTCTGCAATTGGAACTGTTTTTCCTGGGGTATATTTTACAGTAAAATCATATCCCTCGACCTTCAATAACATTCTAGCCAGTCTTGGGGGTGCTTGTGCTAGATTTTTCAATGCTATCGACTCCAATGGCTTGTGATCCGTATGAATTGTCGTTTTGTAGCCCCAAACGTAACTGTGAAATTTCTCCAGGCCAAAGACGATAGCCAACATCTCCCTCTCTATGTTTGAGTAGCGTGTTTCTGGTCCGGAAAGTGCTTTGCTCGCGAATGCTACTGGTCTGTCGTTTTGTAGCAGAGCCGCGCCTATACCCATTGAAGACGCATCTACCTGTAGCACTATTGGTTCTTTAGGGTCGAAGTATCGGAGTGTCGTATGATTTCCGATCTCTTTTTTGATTTCTTCGAATGCCTGTTGCTCCTGTGAAGACCATGTGAAGTCATTCTTCTTCGATGTTAACTCACGTAGGGGTTTTGTCAGTGTCGCGAGTCGTGGAGAGAATTTGTTCAAGTAGTTCACCAGGCCTAGGAAGCTGGTGAGCTGCTTTGCATCCTCGGGGGGTTGCATCTGTGTGATCGCCTCTATTTTCCGGGGATCTGGCTTGACACCGTCTCTTGAGATTATGTGGCCGTAGAAAGGGATTTCGGAGGTTTTCACCACAAATTTCTCTGAATTAAACCTGCAGTTTCTTTCCCTTGCTCTAAACATTAGCTGCCTCAGTGCCTTGTCATGGTCACTGCCGTCTTCCTCGAATCCGTACACTACTATGTCGTCGCATATGGATAGGACATTTTCGAGGTCTCCGAAGTTTTCCTGCATGGCTCTTTGGAACTCATCTTGGGCAGATTTGACTCCCATGGGGTACCTGTTGTACATGTATCTGCCATGTGGGGTAATGAATGTTGTGAGACGTCTCGACTTTTCGTCCAGTTTCAAATGCCAGTAGCCGGACTTGATATCGACTTTTGTGAACCATCTAGCGTTGTCTAGTTCCGCAGTGATGTCTTCGAATGTCGGAGTCGCATAGTGTGGTCTGTGCACTGCTTTATTTAAGTCTCGGGGGTCGAGGCATAGCCTGACCGATCCGTTCCTTTTAGTGGTACAGACGAATGAGTTTACCCAGGGCGTTGGGTCCTTTACAGGGGAAATTATTCCCTGGGCCTCTAAGGAGTCCAACTCCAATTTCAACTTTCCTTTTAGGGATATTGGGACTCGACGTGGTGGGTGGACAACTGGTGGTACTTCGGGGTTTAAATGGATGGTGTGTTCACCTGGCAGGCAACCAATGGAGTCGAATACGTCTGGAAATTCCTCAATGATTTTCCTCCTTTCTCCAAGGTTTCCCATCGTACATGGTTCCTGCACGGGGACCGGTTTCATGTCGTGCGGGGGAGTAGGCCGGGATGCTTTGTCCGTCACATGAGTTGTGTCCGTTTTTATAGCCAAGTTAAGGGTGACTAGCCCTAATTCTCTTGATGTTTAGAGTCCTATTAGTATAGGGTCTCTTGATTTCACCACGTGAAAGGTCGCTTTAACGAACTTGTCGCGGGATCTGACCCCTAAACGACAGGTCCCTTCTTGGTCTATCGTTGAGCCTCCAAACGCAATTAGCCTTATAGCTGATTTTTCCAGTGGTACTCCTTTCAGTTCCTTGAATACCTGTTTAGGTAACAGGTTGCTCATTGCACCTGTGTCGATTTTCGCGTCAACCTCTATTTGGGCTTTGCTGTTGCCTATCTTCAGTTTTGTGAAAGCTTCTGTGGTCGCTAACGGTAATTCCTTTACTGTGTGAAAGTACAGCTCCTCTGTGGAACTGTCGTCGTTGCTACCCATATGTGCTGCTGCCATGTGGATTTTATTCTTATTATATTTCCTCTGTGGCTGGAATGACTGTCTGCGTGTGTGCCCCTCGTCTCCCATTTTAGAGTGGCAAACTTTAGCAAAGTGTCCCTTTTTATTGCATTTTAGGCAGTATTTGCCTTTAGCTGGGCATTTATATTGATGGTGTTTTGTGCCACAATTACCACATGTGGTAGGTCCGCTGGGCTGTCTGGCTCTAACTGCGAGTGTAGAGCTGTCTTCTACTGCTGTTGTATGTAATGCTTCCATTTGTTTACACGTGGCTTCTTCTGTCTCGACGATTCCGAGTGCTTTCTCGATCGTGAGATTGCTTCCTTCTCTTATTAGGGACTTTTGTGCAGACTGTAAAAAAATACCGAATATGAATAGGTCCAACACAATGGTCTCTTCCACCGTCCGACCGTATTCACACTGTTTGGCTGTCCGACGCAGCCGACTTAGAAATGCGTGTGCCGATTCATCCGCGTTTTGTTTACCTTTTAGTAGGTTGTGTCTAGCTACACGAAAGTTCGATCGTGGATTCGCATATTCCTTAAAAAATTGGATATATTTATCCAATGTCCTTTCTTCTCCCTGTCGAAAGGGAAAAGTGTCACTTATTTCCTGGCCCTCGATACCAGACCATATTAGCAAGTAATTTAACTTTGTGTCTGAATCTACGTCTTTCATTGGGCCGTCGAAATATAAATGAACTTGCCTGATAAATCGGTCCATTGATTTGGCCAAATTTGAAGTGTTCCAATCGATTGTTGGAGGTGGTAGTTGCGAATATGTATTCATCGTCGATTGCGAGAAAATACCGACACCACGTGTGTTTTTGTATTAATTTTTTTTTAGATCCCGAAAATGTTCGTTTTTTTTTTTTTTTTTTTTTTTTAGGGTAATATTGTTACTATTCCTTTGATTCTTTAGAGGATCCCACTTCAGACACCATGTCGTGATAATACATACTTTGGAAGCATTGATAAACAGACTCGAAGGTGGTGTAAAATGCGTTCTTTATTGTCTAGTAGTAAACGTTGCACTGAGAAACAATGGCGGACGAGATTCATACGTCACGGGCCAAGGAGCATAACTCTAGGCGACTAATAGTCTCTTAGCCTATATTATGACATTTTCTTTTTCTTTTTTATTCATATATTTTATTGTCTTTCTTGTCCTTTTTTTTACTTTTTGACCCGTGGCAACGGAAGTTCTTTTTTTTTTTCTTCTTTTTTTTCTTTTAAACCCAACCTTGCTAGGTGGTCTGGTCAGTTACGGAACCAAATTGAATATTACATAGCCATATCATATTAATATTAGAGGGGCGCCAAATTGAATATTTGTTACATAGTTTTATCATTGAGTTCTCACTAGAGTTATCATAGAGGGGCGCCAAATTGACGTTTGGTGTATAACATAAAAGGATTCCGTGTGCGTATGATTGTCTCTAATATAATTGGTTGTGTGTTTGATTATCATAAAGGGACTCGTGTGTGTGACATGTATTTTTAGAACCTACCTCTGCTTCTTCGGTGTTGGACCATCTGGAAATTTCTCATCCTGGAGGGAGACTTGATACCTGTTTGACGAAGATTTATCACTCCAAGACGATGAATGGGTTTTATAGTTTTTATTTTACATTCCCTAGAGGTCCTGCAGAAAGTGGAAGTGAAATCGGCCTGAGTGGGTTCTTCTTCTACACACGTCAGCATTCGTCTCTCCCTCCCCAATGAAGAGGGGGAGACAACGGGAAGCCTCGTCCGTCTAATTCAAAGCCCAAATAAAATCGCCAGATCTAGCAGCCCTGACCACGTCACTCATACGTAATCTGGTAAGCTGACCTTCGGTTCTGGTAAACGTGTCTGCCTCCACGTTTACTCACCTCTCTCTCTCTCTCTCTCTCTTTCTCTCTCTCTCTCTCTCTCTCTCTGTAACAGTAAGTGTATGAAAAAACTTGTTCATAATATAAGTGAGTGAAAAAACTTGTTCATAATGTAAGTGAGTGACAAAACTTGTTCATAATGTAAGAGAGTGAAAAAACTTGTTCATAATGTAAGTGAGTGAAAAAAATTGTTCATAATGTTAGTGAAAAAACTTGTTCATAATGTAAGTAAGTTAAAAACTTGTTCATAATGTAAGTGAGTGAAAAAACTTGTTCATAATGTAAGTGAAAAAACTTGTTCATAATGTAAGTGAGTGAAAAAAATTGTTCATAATGTAAGTGAGTGAAAAGACTTGTTCATAATGTAAGTGAGTGACAAAACTTGTTCATAATGTAAGTGAGTGAAAACACTTGTTCATAATATAAGTGAGTGAAAAACTTGTTTATAATGTAAGTGAGTGAAAAAACTTGTTCATAATATAAGTGAGTGAAAAACTTGTTCAAATTCTGAGTGAAAAAACTTTCTCATAATGGAAGTGAGTGAAAAAACTTGTTCATGATGTAAGTAAGTGAAAAAACTTTTCATAATGTAAGTGAAAAAACTTGTTCACAATGTAAGTGAGTGAAAAAACTTGTTCATAATGTAAGTGAGTGAAAAAACTTGTTCATAATGTAAGTGAGTGAAAAAACTTGTCATAATGTAAGTGAACAAATTTTTCATAATGTAAGTAAGTGAAAAAACTTGTTCATAATGTAAGTGAAAAAACTTGTCCATAATGTAAGTGAGTGAAAAAACTTGTTCATAATGTAAGTGAAAAAAATTTGTTCATAATGTAAGTGAGTGAAAAAACTTGTTCATAATGTAAGTGAAAAAACTTGTTCATAATGTGAGTGAACAAACTTGTTCATAATGTAAGTGAAAAAATTTCTTCATAATGTAAGTGAGTGAAACAACTTGATCATAATGTGAGTGAGTGAAAAAACTTGTTCATAATGTAAGTGAGTGAAAAAACTTGTTCATAATGTAAGTGAAAAAACTTGTTCATAATGTAAGTGAGTGAAAACACTTGTCCATAATGTAAGTGAGTGAAAAAACTTGTTCATAATGTGAGTGAAAAAACTTGTTCATAATGTGAGTGAAAAAACTTGTTAATAATATAAGTGAGTGAAAAAACTTGTTCATAATGTAAGTGAGTGAAAAAACTTGTTCATAATGTGAGTGAAAAAACTTGTTCATAATGTGAGTGAAAAAACTTGTTAATAATATAAGTGAGTGAAAAAACTTGTTCATAATGTAAGTGAGTGAAAAAACTTGTTCATAATGTGAGTGAAAAAACTTTCTCATAATGGAAGTGAGTGAAAAAACTTGTTCATAATTAAAGTGAGTGAAAAAACTTTTTCATGATGTAAGTGAGTGAAAAAACTTGTTCATAATGTAAGTGAGTGAAAAAACTTGTTCATAATGTGAGTAAAAAAACTTTCTCATAATGTAAGTGAGTGAAAAAACTTGTTCATAATTTAAGTGAGTGAAAACCCTTGTTCATAATGTAAGTGAGTGAAAAAACTTGTTCATAATGTGAGGGAAAAAACTTGTTCATAATGTCAGTGAAAAAACTTGTTCACAATGTGAGTGAAAAAACTTGTTCATTATCTAAGTAAAAAAACTTGTTTATAATGTGAGTGAGTGAAAACACTTGTTCATAATGTAAGTTAAAAAACTTGTTCATAATGTAAGTGAAAACACTTGTTCATAATGTAAGTGAGTGAAACATTTGTTCAAAATGTAAGTGAGTGAAAAAACTTTCTCATAATGTAAGTGAGTTAAAAAACTTGTTCATAATGTAAGTGAGTGAAAAAACTTCTTCATAATATAAGTGAAAAAACTTGTCCATAATGTAAGTGAGTGAAAAAACTTGTTCATAATGTAAGTGAAAAAACTTGTTCATAATGTAAGTGAGTGAAAAAACTTGTTCATAATGTAAGTGAGTGAAAAAAACTTGTTCATAATGTAAGTGAGTGAAAAAATTGTTCATAATGTAAGTGAATAAAAAACTTTCTCATAAAGTGAGTGAAAAACTTGTTCATAATATAAGTGAAAAAACTTGTTCATGATGTAAGTGAGTGAAAAAACTTGATCATAATGTGAGTGAGTGAAAAAACTCTCATAATGTAAGTGAGTGAAAAAACCTGTTCATAATGTAAGTGAGTGCAAAAACTTGTTCATAATGTAAGTAAAAAAACTTGTTTATAATGTGAGTGAGTGAAAACACTTGTTCATAATGTAAGTGAAAAAACTTGTTCATAATGTAAGTGAAAAAACTTGTTCATAATGTAAGTGAAAAAACTTTCTGATAATGTAAGTGAAAAACCTTTCTCATAATGTAAGTGAGTGAAAAAACTTGTTCATAATGTAAGTGAGTGAAAAAACTTGTTCATAATGTGAGTGAAAAAACTTGTTCATAATGTGAGTGAAAACACTTGTTCATAATGTAAGTGAATGAAAAAACTTGTTCATAATGTAAGTGAGTGAAAAAACTTGTTCATAATGTAAGTGAGTGAAAAAACTTGTTCATAATGTGAGTGAAAAAACTTGTTCATAATGTAAGTGAATGAAAAAACTTGTTCATAATGTAAGTGAGTGAAAAAACTTGTTCATAATGTAAGTGAGTAAAAACACTTGTTCATAATGTAAGTGAGTGAAAAAACTTGTTTATAATGTAAGTGAGTGAAAAAACTTGTTCATAATGTAAGTGAGTGAAAAAACTTGTCATAATGTAAGTGAACAAATTTTTCATAATGTAAGTAAGTGAAAAAACTTGTTCATAATGTAAGTGAAAAAACTTGTCCATAATGTAAGTGAGTGAAAAAACTTGTTCATAATGTAAGTGAAAAAAATTTGTTCATAATGTAAGTGAGTGAAAAAACTTGTTCATAATGTAAGTGAAAAAACTTGTTCATAATGTGAGTGAACAAACTTGTTCATAATGTAAGTGAAAAAATTTCTTCATAATGTAAGTGAGTGAAACAACTTGATCATAATGTGAGTGAGTGAAAAAACTTGTTCATAATGTAAGTGAGTGAAAAAACTTGTTCATAATGTAAGTGAAAAAACTTGTTCATAATGTAAGTGAGTGAAAACACTTGTCCATAATGTAAGTGAGTGAAAAAACTTGTTCATAATGTGAGTGAAAAAACTTGTTCATAATGTGAGTGAAAAAACTTGTTAATAATATAAGTGAGTGAAAAAACTTGTTCATAATGTAAGTGAGTGAAAAAACTTGTTCATAATGTGAGTGAAAAAACTTGTTCATAATGTGAGTGAAAAAACTTGTTAATAATATAAGTGAGTGAAAAAACTTGTTCATAATGTAAGTGAGTGAAAAAACTTGTTCATAATGTGAGTGAAAAAACTTTCTCATAATGGAAGTGAGTGAAAAAACTTGTTCATAATTAAAGTGAGTGAAAAAACTTTTTCATGATGTAAGTGAGTGAAAAAACTTGTTCATAATGTAAGTGAGTGAAAAAACTTGTTCATAATGTGAGTAAAAAAACTTTCTCATAATGTAAGTGAGTGAAAAAACTTGTTCATAATTTAAGTGAGTGAAAACCCTTGTTCATAATGTAAGTGAGTGAAAAAACTTGTTCATAATGTGAGGGAAAAAACTTGTTCATAATGTCAGTGAAAAAACTTGTTCACAATGTGAGTGAAAAAACTTGTTCATTATCTAAGTAAAAAAACTTGTTTATAATGTGAGTGAGTGAAAACACTTGTTCATAATGTAAGTTAAAAAACTTGTTCATAATGTAAGTGAAAACACTTGTTCATAATGTAAGTGAGTGAAACATTTGTTCAAAATGTAAGTGAGTGAAAAAACTTTCTCATAATGTAAATGAGTTAAAAAACTTGTTCATAATGTAAGTGAGTGAAAAAACTTCTTCATAATATAAGTGAAAAAACTTGTCCATAATGTAAGTGAGTGAAAAAACTTGTTCATAATGTAAGTGAAAAAACTTGTTCATAATGTAAGTGAGTGAAAAAACTTGTTCATAATGTAAGTGAGTGAAAAAAACTTGTTCATAATGTAAGTGAGTGAAAAAATTGTTCATAATGTAAGTGAATAAAAAACTTTCTCATAAAGTGAGTGAAAAACTTGTTCATAATATAAGTGAAAAAACTTGTTCATGATGTAAGTGAGTGAAAAAACTTGATCATAATGTGAGTGAGTGAAAAAACTCTCATAATGTAAGTGAGTGAAAAAACCTGTTCATAATGTAAGTGAGTGCAAAAACTTGTTCATAATGTAAGTAAAAAAACTTGTTTATAATGTGAGTGAGTGAAAACACTTGTTCATAATGTAAGTGAAAAAACTTGTTCATAATGTAAGTGAAAAAACTTGTTCATAATGTAAGTGAAAAAACTTTCTGATAATGTAAGTGAAAAACCTTTCTCATAATGTAAGTGAGTGAAAAAACTTGTTCATAATGTAAGTGAGTGAAAAAACTTGTTCATAATGTGAGTGAAAAAACTTGTTCATAATGTGAGTGAAAACACTTGTTCATAATGTAAGTGAATGAAAAAACTTGTTCATAATGTAAGTGAGTGAAAAAACTTGTTCATAATGTAAGTGAGTGAAAAAACTTGTTCATAATGTGAGTGAAAAAACTTGTTCATAATGTAAGTGAATGAAAAAACTTGTTCATAATGTAAGTGAGTGAAAAAACTTGTTCATAATGTAAGTGAGTAAAAACACTTGTTCATAATGTAAGTGAGTGAAAAAACTTGTTTATAATGTAAGTGAGTGAAAAAACTTGTTCATAATATAAGTGAGTGAAAAAACTTGTTCAAAATGTAAGTGAGTGAAAAAACTTGTTCATAATGTAAGTGAGTGAAAAAACTTGTTCATGATGTAAGTGAGTGAAAAAACTTGTTCATAATGTAAGTGAGTGAAAAAACTTGTTCATAATGTAAGTGAATAAAAAACTTTCTCATAAAGTGTGTGAAAAACTTGTTCATAATTTAAGTGAGTGAAAAAACTTTGTTTATAATGTAAGTGAGTGAAAAACCTTGTTCATAATGTAAGTGAGTGAAAAAACTTTCTCATAATGGAAGTGAGTGAAAAAACTTGTTCATAATATAAGTGAGTGAAAAACTTGTTCAAAATGTAAGTGTGTAAAAAAACTTTCTCATAATGTAAGTGAGTGAAAAAACTTGTTCATAATGTAACTGAGCGAAAAAACTTGTTCATAATAAAAGTGAAAAAACTTGTTCATGATGTAAGTGAGTGAAAAAACTTGATCATAATGTGAGTGAGTGAAAAAACTCTCATAATGTAAGTGAGTGAAAAAACCTGTTCATAATGTAAGTGAGTGCAAAAACTTGTTCATAATGTAAGTAAAAAAAACTTGTTTATAATGTGAGTGAGTGAAAACACTTGTTCATAATGTAAGTGAAAAAACTTGTTCATAATGTAAGTGAAAAAACTTGTTCATAATGTAAGTGAGTGAAAAAACTTGTTTATAATGTGAGTGAAAAAACTTTCTCATAATGTAAGTGAATGAAAAACCTTTCTCATAATGTAAGTGAGTGAAAAAACTTGTTCATAATGTGAGTGAAAAAACTTGTTCATAATGTGAGTGAAAAAACTTGTTCATAATGTGAGTGAAAACACTTGTTCATAATGTAAGTGAATGAAAAAACTTGTTCATAATGTAAGTGAGTGAAAAATCTTGTTCATAATGTGAGTGAAAAAACTTGTTTATAATGTGAGTGAAAAAACTTTCTCATCATGTAAGTGAATGAAAACACTTGTTCATAATGTAAGTGAATGAAAACACTTGTTCATAATGTAAGTGAGTGAAAAAACTTGTTCATAATGTGAGTGAAAAAACTTGTTCATAATGTGAGTGAAAAAACTTGTTCATAATGTGAGTGAAAACACTTGTTCATAATGTAAGTGAATGAAAAAACTTGTTCATAATGTAAGTGAGTGAAAAATCTTGTTCATAATGTAAGTGAGTGAAAAAACTTGTATATAATGTGAGTGAAAAAACTTGTTCATAATGTGAGTGAAAACACTTGTTCATAATGTAAGTGAATGAAAAATCTTGTTCATAATGTAAGTGAGTGAAAAAACTTGTTCATAATGTAAGTGAGTGAAAAAACTTGTTCATAATATAAGTGAGTGAAAAAACTTGTTCATAATGTAAGTGAGTGAAAAAACTTGTTTATAATGTAAGTGAGTGAAAAAACTTGTTCATAATGTAAGTGAGTGAAAAAACTTGTTTATAATGTAAGTGAGTGAAAAAACTTGTTCATAATGTAAGTGAGTGAAAAAACTTGTTCATAATGTAAGTGAGTGAAAAAACTTGTTCATAATGTAAGTGAGTGAAAAAACTTGTTCATAATGTAAGTGAGTGAAAAAACTTGTTCATAATATAAGTGAGTTAAAAAACTTGTTCATAATGTAAGTGAGTGAAAAAACTTGTTCATAATGTAAGTGAAAAAACTTGTTCATAATGTAAGTGAGTGAAAAAACTTGTTTATAATGTGAGTGAAAAAACTTTCTCATAATGTAAGTGAATGAAAAACCTTTCTCATAATGTAAGTGAGTGAAAAAACTTGTTCATAATGTAAGTGAGTGAAAAAACTTGTTCATAATGTGAGTGAAAAAACTTGTTCATAATGTGAGTGAAAACACTTGTTCATAATGTAAGTGAATGAAAAAACTTGTTCATAATGTAAGTGAGTGAAAAAACTTGTTCATAATGTAAGTGAGTGAAAAAACTTGTTCATAATGTGAGTGAAAAAACTTGTTCATAATGTGAGTGAAAACACTTGTTCATAATGTAAGTGAATGAAAAAACTTGTTCATAATGTAAGTGAGTGAAAAATCTTGTTCATAATGTGAGTGAAAAAACTTGTTTATAATGTGAGTGAAAAAACTTTCTCATAATGTAAGTGAATGAAAACACTTGTTCATAATGTAAGTGAATGAAAACACTTGTTCATAATGTAAGTGAGTGAAAAAACTTGTTCATAATGTGAGTGAAAAAACTTGTTCATAATGTGAGTGAAAAAACTTGTTCATAATGTGAGTGAAAACACTTGTTCATAATGTAAGTGAATGAAAAAACTTGTTCATAATGTAAGTGAGTGAAAAATCTTGTTCATAATGTAAGTGAGTGAAAAAACTTGTATATAATGTGAGTGAAAAAACTTGTTCATAATGTGAGTGAAAACACTTGTTCATAATGTAAGTGAATGAAAAATCTTGTTCATAATGTAAGTGAGTGAAAAAACTTGTTCATAATGTAAGTGAGTGAAAAAACTTGTTCATAATATAAGTGAGTGAAAAAACTTGTTCATAATGTAAGTGAGTGAAAAAACTTGTTTATAATGTAAGTGAGTGAAAAAACTTGTTCATAATGTAAGTGAGTGAAAAAACTTGTTTATAATGTAAGTGAGTGAAAAAACTTGTTTATAATGTAAGTGAGTGAAAAAACTTGTTCATAATGTAAGTGAGTGAAAAAACTTGTTCATAATGTAAGTGAGTGAAAAAACTTGTTCATAATGTAAGTGAGTGAAAAAACTTGTTCATAATATAAGTGAGTTAAAAAACTTGTTCATAATGTAAGTGAGTGAAAAAACTTGTTCATAATGTAAGTGAGTGAAAAAACTTGTTCATAATGTAAGTGAGTGAAAAAACTTGTTCATAATGTAAGTGAGTGAAAAAACTTGTTCATAATATAAGTGAGTGAAAAAACTTGTTCATAATGTTAGTGAGTGAAAAATCTTGTTCATAATGTAAGTGAGTGAAAAAACTTGTTCATAATGTAAGTGAAAAAACTTGTTCATAATATAAGTGAGTGAAAAAACTTGTTCATAATGTGAGTGAAAAATCTTGTTCATAATGTAAGTGAGTGAAAAAACTTGTTCATAATGTAAGTGAGTGAAAAAACTTGTTCATCATGTAAGTGAGTGAAAAAACTTGTTCATAATGTAAGTGAGTGAAAAAACTTGTTAATAATGTAAGTGAGTGAAAAAACTTGTTCATAATGTAAGTGAGTGAAAAAACTTGTTCATAATGTAAGTGAGTGAAAAAACTTGTTCATAATGTAAGTGAATAAAAAACTTTCTCATAAAGTGAGTGAAAAACTTGTTCATAATTTAAGTGAGTGAAAAAACTTGCTCATAATGTAAGAGAGAAACCTTGTTCATAATGTAAGTGAGTGAAAAAACTTGTTCATTATGTAAGTGAAAAAACTTGTTCATAATGTACGTGAAAAAACTTGTTCATAATGTAAGTGAGTGAAAAAACTTGTTCATAATGTGAGTGTAAAAACTTGTTCATAATGTAAGTGAACAAATTGTTCATAATGTAAGTGAAAAAACTTGTTCATAATGTACGTGAAAAAACTTGTTCATAATGTAAGTGAGTGAAAAAACTTGTTCATAATGTGAGTGTAAAAACTTGTTCATAATGTAAGTGAACAAATTGTTCATAATGTAAGTGAAAAAACCTTTAATAATGTAAGCGAAAAAACTTGTCCATAATGTAAGTGAGTGAAAAAACTTGTTCATAATGTAAGTGAAAAAACCTGTTCATAATGTGAGTGAAAAAATTTGTTCATAATGTAAGTGAAAAAACTTGTTCATAATGTGAGTGAAAAAACTTGATCATAATGTGAGTGAGTGAAAAAACTTGTTCATAATGTAAGTGAGTGAAAAAACTTGTTCATAATGTAAGTGACACAACTTGTTCATAATGTAAGTGAGTGAAAAAACTTGTCCATAATGTAAGTGAGTGAAAAAACTTGTTCATAATGTGAGTGAAAAAACTTGTTCATAATGTAAGTGAGTGAAAAAACTTGTTCATAATGTGAGTGAAAAAACTTTCTCATAATGGAAGTGAGTGAAAAAACTTGTTCATAATGTAAGTGAGTGAAAAAACTTTTTCATGATGTAAGTGAGTGAAAAAACTTGTTCATAATGTAAGTGAGTGAAAACACTTGTTCATAATGTGAGTAAAAAAACTTTCTCATCATGTAAATGAGTGAAAAAACTTGTTCATAATTTAAGTGAGTGAAAAAACTTGTTCATAATGTAAGTGAGTGAAAAAGCTTGTTCATAATGTGAGGGAAAAAACTTGTTCATAATGTCAGTGAAAAAACTTGTTCACAATGTAAGTGAGTGAAAAAACTTGTTCATAATGTAAGTAAAAAAACTTGTTTATAATGTGAGTGAGTGAAAACACTTGTTCATAATGTAAGTGAAAAAACTTTTTCATAATGTAAGTTAAAAAACTTGTTTATAATGTAAGTTAAAAAACTTGTTCATAATGTAAGTGAAAAAACTTGTTCATAATGTAAGTGAAAAAACTTGTTCATAATGTAAGTGAAAAAACTTTCTCATAACGTAAGTGAAAAACCTTTCTCATAATGTAAGTGAGTGAAAAAACTTATTCATAATGTAAGTGAGTGAAAAAACTTGTTCATAATGTAAGTGAAAAAACTTGTTCATAATGTAATTGAGTGAACAAACTTGATCATAATGTGAGTGAGTGAAAAAACTTGTTCATAATGTAAGGGAGTGAAAAAACTTGTTCATAATGTAAGTGAGTGAAAAAACTTGTTCATAATGTAAGTGAGTGAAACAACTTGTTTATAATGTAAGTGAGTGAAAAAACTTGTTCATAATATAAGTGAGTGAAAAACTTGTTCAAAATGTAAGTGTGTAAAAAAACTTTCTCATAATGTAAGTGAGTGAGAAAACTTGTTCATAATGTAACTGAGTGAAAACACTTGTTCATAATATAAGTTAAAAAACTTGTTCATGATCTAAGTGAGTGAAAAAAATTGATCATAATGTGAGTGAGTGAAAAAACTTTCTCATAATGTAAGTGAGTGAAAAAACCTGTTCATAATGTAAGTGAGTGAAAAAACTTGTTCATAATGTAAGTAAAAAAACTTGTTTATAATGTGAGTGAGTGAAAACACTTGTTCATAATGTAAGTGAAAAAACTTGTTCATAATGTAAGTGAAAAAACTTGTTCATAATGTAAGTGAAAAAACTTGTTCATAATGTAAGTGAGTGAAAAAACTTGTTCATAATGTAAGTGAAAATCTTGTTCATAATGCAAGTAAAAAAACTTGTTCATAAAATAAGTGAAAAACCTGTTCATAATGTAAGTGAGTTAAAAAACTTGTTCATAATATAAGTGAGTGAAAAAACTCGTTCATAATGTGAGTGAAAAAACTTGTTCATAATGTACGTGAAAAAACTTGTTCATAATGTAAGTGAGTGAAAAAACTTGTTCATAATGTAAGTGAGTGAAAAAACTTGTTCATAATGTAAGTGAAAACATTTTCCATAATGTAAGTAAGTGAAAAAACTTGTTCATAATGTAAGTGAAAAAACTTGTCCATAATGTAAGTAAGTGAAAAAACTTGTTCATAATGTGAGTGAGTGAAAAAACTTGTTCATAATGTAAGTGAGTGAAAAAACTTGTTCATAATGTGAGTGAAAAAACTTGTTCATAATGTAAGTGAGTGAAAAAACTTGTTCATAATGTAAGTGAAAAAACTTGTTCATAATGTAAGTGAGTGATAAAACTTGTCTATAATGTAAGTGAGTGAAAAAACTTGTTCATATTGTAAGTGAGGGAACAAACTTGTTCATAATGTAAGTGAGTGAAAAAACTTGTTCATAATGTGCGTGAAAAAACTTGTTTATAATGTAAGTGAATGAAACAACTTGCTAATAATATAACTGAGTGAAAAACTTGTTCAAAATGTAAGTGAGTGAAAAAGTTTCTCATAATTCAAGTCAGTGAATAAACTTGTTCATAATGTAAGTGAGTGAAAAAACTTGTTCATAATGTAAGTGAAAAAACTTGTTCATGATGTAAGTGAGTGAAAAAAAATGATCATAATGTAAGTGAGTGAAAAAACCTGTTCATAATGTGAGTGAAAAAAATTGTTCATAATGTAAGTGAAAAAACTTGTTCATAATGTAAGTGAAAAAACTTGTTCATGATGTAAGTGAGTGAAAAAAAATGATCATAATGTAAGTGAGTGAAAAAACCTGTTCATAATGTGAGTGAAAAAACTTGTTCATAATGTAAGTGAAAAAACTTGTTCATAATGTAAGTGAAAAAACTTGTTCATAATGTAAGTGAAAAAACTTGTTCATAATGTAAGTGAAAAAACTTTCTGATAATGTAAGTGAAAAAACTTTCTCATAATGTAAGTGAAAAAACTTGTTCATAATGTAAGTGAGTGAAAAAACTTGTTCATAATGTGAGTGAAAAAACTTGTTCATAATGTGAGTGAAAAAACTTGTTCATAATGTGAGTGAAAAAACTTGTTCATAATGTAAGTGCAAAAACTTGTTCATAATGTAAGTGAAAAAGCTTATCCATAATGTAAGTGAGTGACAAAACTTGTTCATAATGTAAGTGAAAAAACTTGGTCATAATGTAAGTGAGTGAAAAAACTTGTTCATAATGTGAGTTAGTGAAAAAACTTGTTCATAATGTAAGTGAATAAAAAAACTTTCTCATAAAGTGAGTGAAAAACTTGTTCATAATTTAAGTGAGTGAACAATCTGGTTCATAATGTAAGAGAGAACACTTGTTCATAATGTAAGTGAGTGAAAAATTTGTTCATAATGTGAGTGAAACACCTTGTTCATAATGTGAGTGAAAAAACTTGTTCATAATGTAAGTGAGTGAAAAAACATGTTCATAATGTGAGTGAAAAAACTTGTTCATAATGTAAGTGAGTGAAAACACTTGTTCATAATGTAAGTGAGTGAAAAAACTTGTTTATAATGTGAGTGAGTGAAAAAACTTGTTCATAATATAAGTGAGTGAAAAACTTGTTCAAAATGTAAGTGTGTGAAAAAACTTTCTCATTATGTAAGTGAGTGAAAAAACTTGTTCATAATGTAATTGAGTGAAAAAACTTGTTCATAATATAAGTGAAAAAACTTGTCCATAATGTAAGTGAGTTAAAAACTTGTTCATAATGTAAGTGAGTGAAAAAACTTGTTCATAATGTAAGTGAAAACATTTTCCATAATGTAAGTAAGTGAAAAAACTTGTTCATAATGTAAGTGAAAAAACTTGTCCATAATGTAAGTAAGTGAAAAAACTTGTTCAAAATGTGAGTGAGTGACAAAACTTGTTCATAATGTAAGTGAGTGAAAAAACTTGTTCATAATGTGAGTGAAAAAACTTGTTCATAATGTAAGTGAGTGAAAAAACTTGTTCATAATGTAAGTGAAAAAACTTGTTCATAATGTAAGTGAGTGATAAAACTTGTCTATAATGTAAGTGAGTGAAAAAACTTGTTCATATTGTAAGTGAGGGAACAAACTTGTTCATAATGTAAGTGAGTGAAAAAACTTGTTCATAATGTGCGTGAAAAAACTTGTTTATAATGTAAGTGAATGAAACAACTTGCTAATAATATAACTGAGTGAAAAACTTGTTCAAAATGTAAGTGAGTGAAAAAGTTTCTCATAATTCAAGTCAGTGAAAAAACTTGTTCATAATGTAAGTGAGTGAAAAAACTTGTTCATAATGTAAGTGAAAAAACTTGTTCATGATGTAAGTGAGTGAAAAAAAATGATCATAATGTAAGTGAGTGAAAAAACCTGTTCATAATGTGAGTGAAAAAAATTGTTCATAATGTAAGTGAAAAAACTTGTTCATAATGTAAGTGAAAAAACTTGTTCATGATGTAAGTGAGTGAAAAAAAATGATCATAATGTAAGTGAGTGAAAAAACCTGTTCATAATGTGAGTGAAAAAACTTGTTCATAATGTAAGTGAAAAAACTTGTTCATAATGTAAGTGAAAAAACTTGTTCATAATGTAAGTGAAAAAACTTGTTCATAATGTAAGTGAAAAAACTTTCTGATAATGTAAGTGAAAAAACTTTCTCATAATGTAAGTGAAAAAACTTGTTCATAATGTAAGTGAGTGAAAAAACTTGTTCATAATGTGAGTGAAAAAACTTGTTCATAATGTGAGTGAAAAAACTTGTTCATAATGTGAGTGAAAAAACTTGTTCATAATGTAAGTGCAAAAACTTGTTCATAATGTAAGTGAAAAAGCTTATCCATAATGTAAGTGAGTGACAAAACTTGTTCATAATGTAAGTGAAAAAACTTGGTCATAATGTAAGTGAGTGAAAAAACTTGTTCATAATGTGAGTTAGTGAAAAAACTTGTTCATAATGTAAGTGAATAAAAAAACTTTCTCATAAAGTGAGTGAAAAACTTGTTCATAATTTAAGTGAGTGAACAACCTGGTTCATAATGTAAGAGAGAACACTTGTTCATAATGTAAGTGAGTGAAAAATTTGTTCATAATGTAAGTGAGTGAAACACCTTGTTCATAATGTGAGTGAAAAAACTTGTTCATAATGTAAGTGAGTGAAAAAACTTGTTCATAATGTGAGTGAAAAAACTTGTTCATAATGTAAGTGAGTGAAAACACTTGTTCATAATGTAAGTGAGTGAAAAAACTTGTTTATAATGTGAGTGAGTGAAAAAACTTGTTCATAATATAAGTGAGTGAAAAACTTGTTCAAAATGTAAGTGTGTGAAAAAACTTTCTCATTATGTAAGTGAGTGAAAAAACTTGTTCATAATGTAATTGAGTGAAAAAACTTGTTCATAATATAAGTGAAAAAACTTGTCCATAATGTAAGTGAGTTAAAAACTTGTTCATAATGTAAGTGAAAAAACTTGTTCATAATGTAAGTGAGTGAAAAAACTTGTTCATAATGAAAGTGAGTGAAAAAACTTGTTCATAATGTAAGTGAGTGAAAAAACTTGTTCATAATGTAAGTGAGTGAAAAAACTTGTTCATAATGTAAGTGAATAAAAAACTTTCTCATAAAGTGAGTGAAAAACTTGTTCATAATTTAAGTGAGTGAAAAAACTTTTTCATAATGTAAGAGAAAAAACTTGTTCATAATGTAAGTGAGTGAAAAAACTTGGTCATAATGTAAGTGAGTCAAAAAACTTGTTCATAATGTAAGTGAATAAAAAACTTCCTCATAAAGTGAGCGAAAAACTTGTTCATAATTTAAGTGAGTGAAAAAACTTGTTCATTATGCAAGAGAGAAAACTTGTTCATAATGTAAGTGAGTGAAAAAACTTGTTCATAATATAAGTGAGTGAAAAAACTTGTTCATAATGTGAGTGAAAAAACTTGTTCATAATGTACGTGAAAAAACTTGTTCATAATGTGAGTGAAAAAACTTGTTTATAATGTAAGTGAAAAAACTTGTTCATAATGTAAGTAAGTTAAAAAACTTGTTCAGTATGTAAGTGAAAAAACTTGTCAATAATGTGAGTGAAAAAACTTGTTCATAATGTGAGTGAAAAAAAATTGTTCATAATGTAAATGAAAAAACTTGTTCATAATGTAAGTGAGTGAAAAAACTTGTTCATAATGTAAGTGAAAAAGCTTGTTCATAATGTAAGTGAGTGAAAAAACTTGTTCATAATGTAAGTGAAAAAACTTGTTCATAATGTAAGTGAAAAAGCTTGTCCATAATGTAAGTGAGTGAAAAAACTTGTTCATAATGTAAGTGAAAAAACTTGTTCATAATGTAAGTGAAAAAGCTTGTCCATAATGTAAGTGAGTGAAAAAACTTGTTCATAATGTAAGTGAAAAAACTTGGTCATAATGTAAGTGAGTGAAAAAACTTGTTCATAATGTGAGTTAGTGAAAAAACTTGTTCATAATGTAAGTGAATAAAAAAACTTTCTCATAAAGTGAGTGAAAAACTTGTTCATAATTTAAGTAAGTGAACAACCTGGTTCATAATGTAAGAGAGAACACTTGTTCATAATGTAAGATAGTGAAAAAACTTGTTCATAATGTAAGTGAGTGAAAAAACTTGTTCATAATGTAAGTGAGTGAAAAGACTTGTTCATAATGTGAGTGAAAAAACTTGTTCATAATGTAAGTGAGTGAAAAACTTGTTCATAATGTAAGTGAAAAAATTTGTTCATAATGTACGTGAGTGAAAACACTTGTTCATAATGTAAGTGAGTGAAAAAACTTGTTCATAATGTAAGTGAGTGAAAAAACTTGTTTATAATGTAAGGGGGTGAAAACACTTGTTCATAATATAAGTGAGTGAAAAACTTGTTCAAAATGTAAGTGTGTGAAAAAACTTTCATTATGTAAGTGAGTGAAAAAACTTGTTCATCATGTAATTGAGTGAAAAAACTTGTTCATAATATAAGTGAAAAAACTTGTCCATAATGTAAGTGAGTTAAAAACTTGTTCATAATGTAAGTGAAAAAATTTGTTCATAATGTAAGTGAGTGAAAAAACTTGTTCATAATGTAAGTGAGTGAAAAAACTTGTTCATAATGTAAGTGAGTGAAAAAACTTGTTCATAATGTAAGTGAGTGAAAAAACTTGTTCATAATGTAAGTGAAAAAACTTGTTCATGATGTAAATGAGTGAAAAAAAATGATCATAATGTAAGTGAGTGAAAAAACCTGTTCATAATGTGAGTGAAAAAAATTGTTCATAATGTAAGTAAAGAATCTTGTTTATAATGTGAGTGAGTGAAAACACTTGTTCAGTATGTAAGTGAAAAAACTTGTTCATAATGTAAGTGAAAAAACTTGTTCATAATGTAAGTGAAAAAACTTGTTCATAATGTAAGTGAAAAAACTTGTTCATAATGTAAGTGAAAAAACTTTCTGATAATGTAAGTGAAAAAACTTTCTCATAATGTAAGTGAGTGAAAAAACTTGTTCATAATGTAAGTGAGTGAAAAAACTTGTTCATAATGTGAGTGAAAAAACTTGTTCATAATGTGAGTGAAAAAACTTGTTCATAATGTGAGTGAAAAAACTTGTTCATAATGTAAGTGAAAAAACTTGTTCATAATGTAAGTGAAAAAGCTTATCCATAATGTAAGTGAGTGACAAAACTTGTTCATAATGTAAGTGAAAAAACTTGGTCATAATGTAAGTGAGTGAAAAAACTTGTTCATAATGTGAGTTAGTGAAAAAACTTGTTCATAATGTAAGTGAATAAAAAAACTTTCTCATAAAGTGAGTGAAAAACTTGTTCATAATTTAAGTGAGTGAACAACCTGGTTCATAATGTAAGAGAGAACACTTGTTCATAATGTAAGTGAGTGAAAAATTTGTTCATAATGTAAGTGAGTGAAAAACCTTGTTCATAATGTGAGTGAAAAAACTTGTTCATAATGTAAGTGAGTGAAAAAACTTGTTCATAATGTGAGTGAAAAAACTTGTTCATAATGTAAGTGAGTGAAAACACTTGTTCATAATGTAAGTGAGTGAAAAAACTTGTTTATAATGTGAGTGAGTGAAAAAACTTGTACATAATATAAGTGAGTGAAAAACTTGTTCAAAATGTAAGTGTGTGAAAAAACTTTCTCATTATGTAAGTGAGTGAAAAAACTTGTTCATAATGTAATTGAGTGAAAAAACTTGTTCATAATATAAGTGAAAAAACTTGTCCATAATGTAAGTGAGTTAAAAACTTGTTCATAATGTAAGTGAAAAAACTTGTTCATAATGTAAGTGAGTGAAAAAACTTGTTCATAATGAAAGTGAGTGAAAAAACTTGTTCATAATGTAAGTGAGTGAAAAAACTTGTTCATAATGTAAGTGAGTGAAAAAACTTGTTCATAATGTAAGTGAATAAAAAACTTTCTCATAAAGTGAGTGAAAAACTTGTTCATAATTTAAGTGAGTGAAAAAACTTTTTCATAATGTAAGAGAAAAAACTTGTTCATAATGTAAGTGAGTGAAAAAACTTGGTCATAATGTAAGTGAGTCAAAAAACTTGTTCATAATGTAAGTGAATAAAAAACTTCCTCATAAAGTGAGCGAAAAACTTGTTCATAATTTAAGTGAGTGAAAAAACTTGTTCATAATGTAAGTGAAAATCTTGTTCATAATGCAAGTAAAAAAACTTGTTCATAAAATAAGTGAAAAACCTGTTCATAATGTAAGTGAGTTAAAAAACTTGTTCATAATATAAGTGAGTGAAAAAACTCGTTCATAATGTGAGTGAAAAAACTTGTTCATAATGTACGTGAAAAAACTTGTTCATAATGTAAGTGAGTGAAAAAACTTGTTCATAATGTAAGTGAGTGAAAAAACTTGTTCATAATGTAAGTGAAAACATTTTCCATAATGTAAGTAAGTGAAAAAACTTGTTCATAATGTAAGTGAAAAAACTTGTTCATAATGTAAGTGAAAAAACTTGTCCATAATGTAAGTAAGTGAAAAAACTTGTTCATAATGTGAGTGAGTGAAAAAACTTGTTCATAATGTAAGTGAGTGAAAAAACTTGTTCATAATGTGAGTGAAAAAACTTGTTCATAATGTAAGTGAGTGAAAAAACTTGTTCATAATGTAAGTGAAAAAACTTGTTCATAATGTAAGTGAGTGATAAAACTTGTCTATAATGTAAGTGAGTGAAAAAACTTGTTCATATTGTAAGTGAGGGAACAAACTTGTTCATAATGTAAGTGAGTGAAAAAACTTGTTCATAATGTGCGTGAAAAAACTTGTTTATAATGTAAGTGAATGAAACAACTTGCTAATAATATAACTGAGTGAAAAACTTGTTCAAAATGTAAGTGAGTGAAAAAGTTTCTCATAATTCAAGTCAGTGAAAAAACTTGTTCATAATGTAAGTGAGTGAAAAAACTTGTTCATAATGTAAGTGAAAAAACTTGTTCATGATGTAAGTGAGTGAAAAAAAATGATCATAATGTAAGTGAGTGAAAAAACCTGTTCATAATGTGAGTGAAAAAAATTGTTCATAATGTAAGTGAAAAAACTTGTTCATAATGTAAGTGAAAAAACTTGTTCATGATGTAAGTGAGTGAAAAAAAATGATCATAATGTAAGTGAGTGAAAAAACCTGTTCATAATGTGAGTGAAAAAACTTGTTCATAATGTAAGTGAAAAAACTTGTTCATAATGTAAGTGAAAAAACTTGTTCATAATGTAAGTGAAAAAACTTGTTCATAATGTAAGTGAAAAAACTTTCTGATAATGTAAGTGAAAAAACTTTCTCATAATGTAAGTGAAAAAACTTGTTCATAATGTAAGTGAGTGAAAAAACTTGTTCATAATGTGAGTGAAAAAACTTGTTCATAATGTGAGTGAAAAAACTTGTTCATAATGTGAGTGAAAAAACTTGTTCATAATGTAAGTGCAAAAACTTGTTCATAATGTAAGTGAAAAAGCTTATCCATAATGTAAGTGAGTGACAAAACTTGTTCATAATGTAAGTGAAAAAACTTGGTCATAATGTAAGTGAGTGAAAAAACTTGTTCATAATGTGAGTTAGTGAAAAAACTTGTTCATAATGTAAGTGAATAAAAAAACTTTCTCATAAAGTGAGTGAAAAACTTGTTCATAATTTAAGTGAGTGAACAACCTGGTTCATAATGTAAGAGAGAACACTTGTTCATAATGTAAGTGAGTGAAAAATTTGTTCATAATGTAAGTGAGTGAAACACCTTGTTCATAATGTGAGTGAAAAAACTTGTTCATAATGTAAGTGAGTGAAAAAACTTGTTCATAATGTGAGTGAAAAAACTTGTTCATAATGTAAGTGAGTGAAAACACTTGTTCATAATGTAAGTGAGTGAAAAAACTTGTTTATAATGTGAGTGAGTGAAAAAACTTGTTCATAATATAAGTGAGTGAAAAACTTGTTCAAAATGTAAGTGTGTGAAAAAACTTTCTCATTATGTAAGTGAGTGAAAAAACTTGTTCATAATGTAATTGAGTGAAAAAACTTGTTCATAATATAAGTGAAAAAACTTGTCCATAATGTAAGTGAGTTAAAAACTTGTTCATAATGTAAGTGAGTGAAAAAACTTGTTCATAATGTAAGTGAAAACATTTTCCATAATGTAAGTAAGTGAAAAAACTTGTTCATAATGTAAGTGAAAAAACTTGTCCATAATGTAAGTAAGTGAAAAAACTTGTTCATAATGTGAGTGAGTGAAAAAACTTGTTCATAATGTAAGTGAGTGAAAAAACTTGTTCATAATGTGAGTGAAAAAACTTGTTCATAATGTAAGTGAGTGAAAAAACTTGTTCATAATGTAAGTGAAAAAACTTGTTCATAATGTAAGTGAGTGATAAAACTTGTCTATAATGTAAGTGAGTGAAAAAACTTGTTCATATTGTAAGTGAGGGAACAAACTTGTTCATAATGTAAGTGAGTGAAAAAACTTGTTCATAATGTGCGTGAAAAAACTTGTTTATAATGTAAGTGAATGAAACAACTTGCTAATAATATAACTGAGTGAAAAACTTGTTCAAAATGTAAGTGAGTGAAAAAGTTTCTCATAATTCAAGTCAGTGAAAAAACTTGTTCATAATGTAAGTGAGTGAAAAAACTTGTTCATAATGTAAGTGAAAAAACTTGTTCATGATGTAAGTGAGTGAAAAAAAATGATCATAATGTAAGTGAGTGAAAAAACCTGTTCATAATGTGAGTGAAAAAAATTGTTCATAATGTAAGTGAAAAAACTTGTTCATAATGTAAATGAAAAAACTTGTTCATGATGTAAGTGAGTGAAAAAAAATGATCATAATGTAAGTGAGTGAAAAAACCTGTTCATAATGTGAGTGAAAAAACTTGTTCATAATGTAAGTGAAAAAACTTGTTCATAATGTAAGTGAAAAAACTTGTTCATAATGTAAGTGAAAAAACTTGTTCATAATGTAAGTGAAAAAACTTTCTGATAATGTAAGTGAAAAAACTTTCTCATAATGTAAGTGAAAAAACTTGTTCATAATGTAAGTGAGTGAAAAAACTTGTTCATAATGTGAGTGAAAAAACTTGTTCATAATGTGAGTGAAAAAACTTGTTCATAATGTGAGTGAAAAAACTTGTTCATAATGTAAGTGCAAAAACTTGTTCATAATGTAAGTGAAAAAGCTTATCCATAATGTAAGTGAGTGACAAAACTTGTTCATAATGTAAGTGAAAAAACTTGGTCATAATGTAAGTGAGTGAAAAAACTTGTTCATAATGTGAGTTAGTGAAAAAACTTGTTCATAATGTAAGTGAATAAAAAAACTTTCTCATAAAGTGAGTGAAAAACTTGTTCATAATTTAAGTGAGTGAACAACCTGGTTCATAATGTAAGAGAGAACACTTGTTCATAATGTAAGTGAGTGAAAAATTTGTTCATAATGTAAGTGAGTGAAACACCTTGTTCATAATGTGAGTGAAAAAACTTGTTCATAATGTAAGTGAGTGAAAAAACTTGTTCATAATGTGAGTGAAAAAACTTGTTCATAATGTAAGTGAGTGAAAACACTTGTTCATAATGTAAGTGAGTGAAAAAACTTGTTTATAATGTGAGTGAGTGAAAAAACTTGTTCATAATATAAGTGAGTGAAAAACTTGTTCAAAATGTAAGTGTGTGAAAAAACTTTCTCATTATGTAAGTGAGTGAAAAAACTTGTTCATAATGTAATTGAGTGAAAAAACTTGTTCATAATATAAGTGAAAAAACTTGTCCATAATGTAAGTGAGTTAAAAACTTGTTCATAATGTAAGTGAAAAAACTTGTTCATAATGTAAGTGAGTGAAAAAACTTGTTCATAATGAAAGTGAGTGAAAAAACTTGTTCATAATGTAAGTGAGTGAAAAAACTTGTTCATAATCTAAGTGAGTGAAAAAACTTGTTCATAATGTAAGTGAATAAAAAACTTTCTCATAAAGTGAGTGAAAAACTTGTTCATAATTTAAGTGAGTGAAAAAACTTTTTCATAATGTAAGAGAAAAAACTTGTTCATAATGTAAGTGAGTGAAAAAACTTGGTCATAATGTAAGTGAGTCAAAAAACTTGTTCATAATGTAAGTGAATAAAAAACTTCCTCATAAAGTGAGCGAAAAACTTGTTCATAATTTAAGTGAGTGAAAAAACTTGTTCATTATGCAAGAGAGAAAACTTGTTCATAATGTAAGTGAGTGAAAAAACTTGTTCATAATATAAGTGAGTGAAAAAACTTGTTCATAATGTGAGTGAAAAAACTTGTTCATAATGTACGTGAAAAAACTTGTTCATAATGTGAGTGAAAAAACTTGTTTATAATGTAAGTGAAAAAACTTGTTCATAATGTAAGTAAGTTAAAAAACTTGTTCAGTATGTAAGTGAAAAAACTTGTCAATAATGTGAGTGAAAAAACTTGTTCATAATGTGAGTGAAAAAAAATTGTTCATAATGTAAATGAAAAAACTTGTTCATAATGTAAGTGAGTGAAAAAACTTGTTCATAATGTAAGTGAAAAAGCTTGTTCATAATGTAAGTGAGTGAAAAAACTTGTTCATAATGTAAGTGAAAAAACTTGTTCATAATGTAAGTGAAAAAGCTTGTCCATAATGTAAGTGAGTGAAAAAACTTGTTCATAATGTAAGTGAAAAAGCTTGTCCATAATGTAAGTGAGTGAAAAAACTTGTTCATAATGTAAGTGAAAAAACTTGGTCATAATGTAAGTGAGTGAAAAAACTTGTTCATAATGTGAGTTAGTGAAAAAACTTGTTCATAATGTAAGTGAATAAAAAACTTTCTCATAAAGTGAGTGAAAAACTTGTTCATAATTTAAGTAAGTGAACAACCTGGTTCATAATGTAAGAGAGAACACTTGTTCATAATGTAAGTGAGTGAAAAAATTTGTTCATAATGTAAGTGAGTGAAAAAACTTGTTCATAATGTGAGTGAAAAAACTTGTTCATAATGTAAGTGAGTGAAAAGACTTGTTCATAATGTGAGTGAAAAAACTTGTTCATAATGTAAGTGAGTGAAAAACTTGTTCATAATGTAAGTGAAAAAATTTGTTCATAATGTACGTGAGTGAAAACACTTGTTCATAATGTAAGTGAGTGAAAAAACTTGTTCATAATGTAAGTGAGTGAAAAAACTTGTTTATAATGTAAGGGAGTGAAAACACTTGTTCATAATATAAGTGAGTGAAAAACTTGTTCAAAATGTAAGTGTGTGAAAAAACTTTCTCATTATGTAAGTGAGTGAAAAAACTTGTTCATCATGTAATTGAGTGAAAAAACTTGTTCATAATATAAGTGAAAAAACTTGTCCATAATATAAGTGAGTTAAAAACTTGTTCATAATGTACGTGAAAAAACTTGTTTATAATGCAAGTGAGTGAAAAAACTTGTTCATAATGTAAGTGAGTGAAAAAACTTGTTCATAATGTGAGTGAAAAAACATGTTCATAATATAAGTGATTGAAAAAACTTGTTCATAATGTAAGTTAGTGAAAAAACGTTCTCATAATGTAAGTGAGTGAAAAAACTTGTTCATAATTTAAGTGAGTGAAAAACTTGTTCATAATGTAAGTGAATAAAAAACTTTCTCATAAAGTGAGTGAAAAACTTGTTCATAATTTAAGTGAGTGAAAAAACTTGTTCATAATATAAGACAGAAAACTTGTTCATAATGTAAGATAGTGAAAAAACTTGTTCATAATGTAAGTTAGTGAAAAAAATTGTTCATAATGTAAGTGAAAAAACTTGTTCATAATGTAAGTGAAAACACTTGTTCATAATGTAAGTGAAAACACTTGTTCATGATGTAAGTGAGTGAAAAAACTTGTTCATAATGTAACTGAGTGAAAAAACTTGTTCATAATGTGAGTGAAAAAACTTGTTCATAATGTACGTGAAAAAACTTGTTTATAATGCAAGTGAGTGAAAAAACTTGTTCATAATGTAAGTGAGTGAAAAAACTTGTTCATAATGTAAGTGAAAAACTTGTTCATAAGGTAAGTGAAAAAACTTGTCCATAATGTAAGTGAGTGAAAAAACTTGTTCACAATGTGAGTGAAAAAAACTTGTTCATAATGTAAGTGAGTGAAAAAACTTGTTCATAATGTAAGTGAAAAAACTTGTTCATAATGTAAGTGAAAAAACTTGTTCATAATGTAAGTGAGTGAAATAACTTGATCATAATGTGAGTGAGTGAAAAAACTTGTTCATAATTTAAGTGAGTGAAAAAACTTGTTCATAATTTAAGTGAGTGAAAACACTTGTTCATAATGAGAGTGAAAAACTTGTTCATAATGTAAGTGAGTGAAAAAACTTGTTCATAATGTGAGTGAAAAAACTTGTTCATAATGTAAGTTAGTGAAAAAACGTTCTCATAATGTAAGTGAGTGAAAAAACTTGTTCATAATTTAAGTGAGTGAAAAAACTTGTTCTTAATATAAGAGAGAAAACTTGTTCATAATGTAAGATAGTGAAAAAACTTGTTCATAATGTAAGTGAGTGAAAAAACTTGTTCATAATGTAAGTGAATAAAAAACTTCCTCATAAAGTGAGTGAAAAACTTGTTCATAATTTAAGTGAGTGAAAAAACTTGTTCATAATGCAAGAGAGAAAACTTGTTCATAATGTAAGTGAGGGAAAAAACTTGTTCATAATGTAAGTAAGTTAAAAAAACTTGTTCAGTATGTAAGTGAAAAAACTTGTCCATAATGTAAGTGAGTGAAAAAACTTGTTCATAATGTGAGTGAAAAAAACTTGTTCATAATGTAAGTGAGTGAAAAAACTTGTTCATAATGGAAATGAAAAAACTTGTTCATAATGTAAGTGAGTGAAAAAACTTGTTCATAATGTAATTTAAAAAGCTTGTTCATAATGTAAGTGAGTGAAAATCTTGATCATAATGTAAGTGAGTGAAAAAACTTGTTCATAATGTAAGTGAGTGAAAAAACTTGTTCATAATGTGAGTGAAAAAACTTGTTCATAATGTACGTGAAAAAACTTGTTCATAATGTAAGTAAGTTAAAAAACTTGTTCAGTATGTAAGTGAAAAAACTTGTCCATAATGTAAGTGAGTGAAAAAACTTGTTCATAATGTAAATGAAAAAACTTGTTCATAATGTGAGTGAAAAAACTTGTTCATAATGTAAGTGAGTGAAAACACTTGTTCATAATGTAAGTGAAAAAACTTGTTCATAATGTAAGTGAGTGAAAACACTTGTTCATAATGTAAGTGAGTGAAAAAACTTGTTCATAATGTAAGTGAGTGAAAAAACTTGTTCATAATATAAGTGAGTGAAAAAACTTGTTTATAATGTAATTGAGTGGAAAAACTTGTTCATAATATAAGTGAGTGAAAAAACTTGTTCATAATGTAAGTGAGTGAAAAAACATTCTCATAATGTAAGTGAGTGAAAAAACTTGTTCATAATGTAAGTGAGTGAAAAAAATTGTTCATAATGTAAGTGAACAAACTCGTCCATAATGTAAGTGAGTGAAAAAACTTGTTCATAATGTGAGTGAAAAAACTTGTTCATAATGTGAGTGAGTGAAAAAACTTGTTCACAATGTGAGTGAGTGAAAAAACTTGTTCATAATGAAAGTGAATAAAAAACTTTCTCATAAAGTGAGTGAAAATTTGTTCATAATATAAGTGAGTGAAAGAACTTGTTCATAATGTGAGTGAAAAAACTTGTTCATAATGTAAGGTAAAAAACTTGTTCATAATGTAAGTGAGTGAAAAAAATTGTTCATAATGTGAGTGAAAAAACTTGTTCATAATTTAAGTAAGTGCAAAAACTTGTTCATAATGTGAGTGAAAAAACTTGTTGATAATGTAAGTGAGTGAAAAAACTTATTCATAATGTGAGTGAAAAAACTTGTTCATAATGTAAGTGAGTGAAAAACCTTGTTCATAATGTAAGTGAAAAAACTTGTTCATAATGTAAGTGAATAAAAAACTTTCTCATAAAGTGAGTGAAAAACTTGTTCATAATTTAAGTGAGTGAAAAAACTTGTTCATAATGTAAAAGAGAAAACTTGTTCATAATGTAAGATAGTGAAAAAACTTGTTCATAATGTAAGTGAGTGAAAAAAATTGTTCATAATGTAAGTGAAAAAACTTGTTCATAATGTAAGTGAAAAAACTTGTTCATAATGTAAGTGAAAACACTTGTTCATGATGTAAGTGAGTGAAAAAGCTTGTTCATAATGTAACTGAGTTAAAAAACTTGTTCATAATGTGAGTGAAAAAACTTGTTCATAATGTACGTGAAAAAACTTGTTTATAATGCAAGTGAGTGAAAACACTTGTTCATAATGTAAGTGAGTGAAAAAACTTGTTCATAATGTAAGTGAAAAACTTGTTCATAATGTAAGTGAAAAAACTTGTCCATAATGTAAGTGAGTGAAAAACTTGTTCACAATGTGAGTGAAAAAACTTGTTCATAATGTAAGTGAAAAAACTTGTTCATAATGTAAGTGAAAAAACTTGTTTATAATGTGAGTGAGTGAAATAACTTGATCATAATGTGAGTGAGTGAAAAAACTTGTTCATAATTTAAGTGAGTGAAAAAACTTGTTCATAATTTAAGTGAGTGAAAACACTTGTTCATAATGAGAGTGAAAAACTTGTTCATAATGTAAGTGAGTGAAAAAACTTGTTCATAATGTGAGTGAAAAAACTTGTTCATAATATAAGTGATTGAAAAAACTTGTTCATAATGTAAGTTAGTGAAAAAACGTTCTCATAATGTAAGTGAGTGAAAAAACTTGTTCATAATTTAAGTGAGTGAAAAAACTTGTTCTTAATATAAGAAAGAAAACTTGTTCATAATGTAAGATAGTGAAAAAACTTGTTCATAATGTAAGTGAGTGAAAAAACTTGTTCATAATGTAAGTGAATAAAAAACTTCCTCATAAAGTGAGTGAAAAACTTGTTCATAATTTAAGTGAGTGAAAAAACTTGTTCATAATGTAAGTGAGTGAAAAAACTTGTTCATAATGTAAGAGAGAAAACTTGTTCATAATGTAAGATAGTGAAAAAACTTGTTCATAATGTAAGTGAGTGACAAAAATTGTTCATAATGTAAGTGAAAAAACTTGTTCATAATGTAAGTGAAAAAACTTGTTCATAATGTAAGTGAAAACACTTGTTCATGATGTAAGTGAGTGAAAAAACTTGTTCATAATGTGAGTGAAAAAACTTGTTCATAATGTAAGTGAATGAAAACACTTGTTCATAATGTAAGTGAGTGAAAAAACTTGTTCATAATGTGAGTGAAAAAACTTGTTCATAATGTAAGTGAGTGAAACAACTTGTTCATAATGTAAGTGAGTGAAAAAACTTGTTCATAATGTAAGTGAAAAACTTGTTCATAATGTAAGTGAGTGAAAAAACTTGTCCATAATGTAAGTAAGTGAAAAAACTTGTTCACAATGTGAGTGAAAAAAACTTGTTCATAATGTAAGTGAGTGAAAAAACTTGTTCATAATGTAAGTGAAGAAACTTGTTCATAATGTAAGTGAAAAAACTTGTTCATAATGTAAGTTAGTGAAATAACTTGATCATAATGTGAGTGAGTGAAAAAACTTGTTCATAATTTAAGTGAGTGAAAAAACTTGTTCATAATGAGAGTGAAAAAACTTGTTCATAATGTAAGTGAGTGAAAAAACTTGTTCATAATGTGAGTGAAAAAACTTGTTCATAATATAAGGGATTGAAAAAACTTGTTCATAATGTAAGTGAGTGAAAAAACGTTCTCATAATGTAAGTGAGTGAAAAAACTTGTTCATAATTTAAGTGAGTGAAAAACTTGTTCATAATGTAAGTGAGTGAAAAAACTTGTTCATAATGTAAGTGAGTGAAAAAACTTGTTCATAATGTAAGTGAAAAAACTTGTTCATAATGTGAGTGAAAAAACTTGTCCATAATGTAAGATAGTGAAAAAACTTGTTCATAATGTAAGTGAGTGAAAAAACTTGTTCATAATGTAAGTGAGTGTAAAAACGTGCATCTTCTTTATGTTTTCATTGGAACGAACCTGCTGACATATGTGATGTTGGCAATTAAGCATTGTTCTATGAGAAATTGATGAAAATTTCACCGTCTGTGAAGAACTTATTGGCTCTGAATCACTCTATGGAAAAACTAAAAGGATCAGACATATGTGAAAAGGTAATGACTAAAAATCAACAATTAAATCTTAATAAACTTTTAATTGTCTATACTGATGGACCACCGTTAATGATCAATAATGTTGCTGTGTCTGTAGTTTTGCTCCAAACGTTTTTAGGTCATTCTCTCCAAAAATATCATTGCAGTCTCTTTGTGGAAAAGTTTTAAATTTGCAACATGTTATGGTACCAGTTGTAAAGTGTGTAAACAAAATCGGAGAATACTGTTAATTGTTAGATGAGAAGTATGGTGATCGCATCGTTTACTGTGAGGTGATTTGGCTCTCTAAAGGACAAGTTCTAAAACGATTTTGGAAACAAAACATGATTATATAGAAGAAAAAAAAATGAATTGCCCGAGAAAAGGGCCTTTTCGTGTAATGAGAATTGGTTGTTAGATTTATCATTTTTAGTTGCAAAACAAAGATCAACTGTTTCCTTGTTTAGTAAATGATATCAATGCATGAAAGATGAAGTTAATGGTGTTTATCTCTCAGTTAAACAAAAAACGATTTGAGTCAATTGCCAGATTTAAAAAAAACAAAGTGAATGTGCTGAAAATATTGTCAGTTTTTCAAAATACTTTGAAAAAAAATCAAATTACTACAAGAGGCCTTTCACAATCCTTTCACAATCCTTTCACAATCCTTTTCACAATCCTTTTAACAATCCTTTTCACAATCCTTTTCACAATCCTTTTCACGATCCTTTTCACAATCCTTTCCCAATCCTTTTCACAATCCTTTTCACAATCCTTTTCACAATCCTTTTCACAATCCTTTCACAATCCTTTTAACAATCCTTTCACAATCCTTTCAAATCCTTTTCACAATCTTTTCACAATC